>NC_080539.1:304776015-305003515 GCF_028640845.1 Ahaetulla prasina | reverse complement strand
TCACTGTATTAGTTAATATGCTTCATTTTTTAGGTTTACACAATAATTTAGCCATGAATTAATGGGCTCTATTTGCATAATTATTTACACACAAAAGAAATTAGCAATGGTTAAACAACTTCTATGAATACATTATGTTTTTAGAAGTTGTTTAACCATTATTAATTTTGTGTGTGTAAAGAATTATGCAAATTGAGCGCACTATTGTATGGCTGAAGTATTGTCTAAACCTAGAAAATGAAGCATTATTAACTAATACAGTAAGTGGGTTCTGGGAGTCTGATTCAGCACATGGTTCATTATCCTGTTCTACTACTAGGTATCCCCTGTATCTACACACACGCATATGAAAATAATGTTGGTTAAGCATGTTGTTTCAGCCTCTTTTTGGATCCTGCTCTCTGAATCAGCCAGGTGTGTAGTTCCAGGAAAACTAAAATATCACAGCAATGGTGTCTCAAAACACACTATCCGAGGTAGGAGAAGGATTGCTGCTTGAGTAGAAAAGGAGACCTCCCAGTTTTCATTCTTCTGTTGCCCCATTGCCTCACCAGCTCTCTGACATTTTTCTCCGTCTAATTGTATACTTCCATTCTTAACATTAGAATAGAATAGAATAGAATAGAGAATATATTACAGAATAGAATAGAATAGAATAGAATAGAATAGAATAGAATAGAATAGAGAATATATTACAGAATAGAATAATAAGGGATCTTAGAAGTCTTCTAGTCCAAATCCCTACTTAGGCAGCAAATTACTTAGGCAGCAAATTACTTAGGCAGCTTAGGCCTAATGAGTGAACTGTTGTGGACAGCAAAGGGAGTTGGCTCCAAGTTACCATGCATCCTGTTTAGTCCTTGGAATTTTGTCTAATGGTGAGACTACCCTGGCCTCAGATTCCTATTTCCTGATGTACAGTATAGCAAAAAGTGTCATGTGAACAACTCCTGAATTATAATCTTTGGATCCTGCTCTCTGAATCAGCCAGGTGTGTAGTTCCAGGAAAACTAAAATATCACAGCAATGGTGTCTCAAAACACACTATCCGAGGTAGGAGAAGGATTGCTGCTTGAGTAGAAAAGGAGACCTCCCAGTTTTCATTCTTCTGTTGCCCCATTGCCTCACCAGCTCTCTGACATTTTTTTCTCCGTCTAATTGTATACTTCCATTCTTAACATTAGAATAGAATAGAATAGAGAATATATTACAGAATAGAATAGAATAGAATAGAATAATAAGGGATCTTAGAAGTCTTCTAGTCCAAATCCCTACTTAGGCAGCTTAGGCCTAATGAGTGAACTGTTGTGGACAGCAAAGGGAGTTGGCTCCAAGTTACCATGCATCCTGTTTAGTCCTTGGAATTTTGTCTAATGGTGAGACTACCCTGGCCTCAGATTCCTATTTCCTGATGTACAGTATAGCAAAAAGTGTCATGTGAACAACTCCTGAATTATAATCTTTGGATCCTGCTCTCTGAATCAGCCAGGTGTGTAGTTCCAGGAAAACTAAAATATCACAGCAATGGTGTCTCAAAACACACTATCCGAGGTAGGAGAAGGATTGCTGCTTGAGTAGAAAAGGAGACCTCCCAGTTTTCATTCTTCTGTTGCCCCATTGCCTCACCAGCTCTCTGACATTTTTCTCCGTCTAATTGTATACTTCCATTCTTAACATTAGAATAGAATTCTTTATTGGCCAAGTGTGATTGGACACACAAGGAATTTTGTCTTGGTGCATATGCTCTCAGTGTACATAAAAGAAATAGAATAGAATAGAATAATAAGGGATCTTAGAAGTCTTCTAGTCCAAATCCCTACTTAGGCAGCAAATTACTTAGGCAGCAAATTACTTAGGCAGCAAATTACTTAGGCAGCAAATTACTTAGGCAGCAAATTACTTAGGCAGCAAATTACTTAGGCAGCAAATTACTTAGGCAGCAAATTACTTAGGCAGCAAATTACTTAGGCAGCTTAGGCCTAATGAGTGAACTGTTGTGGACAGCAAAGGGAGTTGGCTCCAAGTTACCATGCATCCTGTTTAGTCCTTGGAATTTTGTCTAATGGTGAGACTACCCCTGGCCTCAGATTCCTATTTCCTGATGTACAGTATAGCAAAAAAGTGTCATGTGAACAACTCCTGAATTATAATCTTTGGATCCTGTTTTCCTTCTACAGGTGTCAGCTATAATGGATGCCCAGTGCCACCGCTACACCAAAGTTTGCATCCAATCCATCAGCGTCATGTTACAGTGCCCACTAGTATTCCACAGCAGCAGGTGCGCGCATCTATCACTCACACAATGGACTTCCTGCACAATTGTGAGCATCCGCCACTCGCTCAAATTGAGCTTCCCGTGCAGGCACAAGCGCCCATCACTTGCATGGCCTGGTTCTGAAAGGGCTACGGTTTGGGGACCCCTTGACTAGAAGACCTCCAAGATCCCTTTCAACCCTATGATACGAAGGTGAGCGATCTCATAAAAGGAAGGGAAGCAGCACTGAGAAACTCTTGCTATGTTTCCATAGATGCAGCTCCCTTGAAGATGGCATCTTCAACTAATCTTTCTGGAATGAAAGATTCAGTTTGGAATAAACAGCCTCAGAAACAGCTAGGTTTTGAAATAAATAAGATGTTTTGCAGCTTTAGAATACAGTATCTTCCGATAGTCATTCTGAATTGATTTTAAAGTACTTTGCCATGAGCAGAGTTCAAGCATTCTTGTTTATTGTATTATTGTTCAACATTTGTTTATAATATATCACTGTCATAAAGTTTGAAATGTTCTGTTTAGGTGTTACGTTTTTTATTTTGTAGGTTTTTTTTTAAAAAAAACTGTTTCTCAGTATAACATAAAAGAAATAGAATAGAATAGAATAGAATAGAATAGAATAGAATAGAATAGAATAGAATTCTTTATTGGCCAAGTGTGATTGGACACACAAGGAATTTTGTCTTGGTGCATATGCTCTCAGTGTACATAAAAGAAATAGAATAGAGAATATATTACAGAATAGAATAGAATAGAATAGAATAGAATAGAATAGAATAGAATAGAATAGAATAGAATAGAGAATATATTACAGAATAGAATAGAATAGAATAGAGAATATATTACAGAATAGAATAGAATTCTTTATTGGCCAAGTGTGATTGGACACACAAGGAATTTTGTCTTGGTGCATATGCTCTCAGTGTACATAAAAGAAATAGAATAGAGAATATATTACAGAATAGAATAGAGAATATATTACAGAATAGAATAGAGAATATATTACAGAATAGAATAGAGAATATATTACAGAATAGAATAGAGAATATATTACAGAATAGAATAGAATAGAATAGAGAATATATTACAGAATAGAATAGAATAGAGAATATATTACAGAATAGAATAGAATAGAATAGAGAATATATTACAGAATAGAATAGAGAATATATTACAGAATAGAATAGAATTCTTTATTGGCCAAGTGTGATTGGACACACAAGGAATTTTGTCTTGGTGCATATGCTCTCAGTGTACATAAAAGAAATAGAATAGAATTCTTTATTGGCCAAGTGTGATTGGACACACAAGGAATTTTGTCTTGGTGCATAGGCTCTCAGTGTACATAAAAGAAATAGAATAGAATAGAATAGAATAGAATTCTTTATTGGCCAAGTGTGATTGGACACACAAGGAATTTGTCTCTGGTGCATAAGCTCTCAGTGTACATAAAAGAAATAGAATAGAGAATATATTACAGAATAGAATAGAGAATATATTACAGAATAGAACAGAACAGAACAGAACAGAACAGAACAGAACAGAACAGAACAGAACAGAACAGAACAGAACAGAACAGAACAGAACAGAACAGAACAGAACAGAATAGAATAGAATAGAATAGAATTCTTTATTGGCCAAGTGTGATTGGACACACAGGGAATTTTGTCTTGGTGCATTTATTTATTTATTTATTTATTTATTTATTTATTTATTTATTTATTTATTTATTTATTTATTTATTTATTTATTTATTTATTTATTTATTTATTTATTTATTTATTTATTTATTTATTTATTTATTTATTTATTTATTTATTTATTTATTTATTTATTTATTTATTTATTTATATAGCAGTTTTGACAACTGCTTCTTCCCACCCCATCCCTCAGTGGTCATTATGGCTGATTGAAGGAGATAGTGAATGATCTGAAATGGATGTGGTCCTGAATCAATAAACAGACTGATGGGAGAGTTGCCATTTGACCACAATAGCAAATTGCTGCTTTCTCAGAAAATGCCATGTGCATATGACACCCTTGTACCAAAGGAATGGTTCCAAAATTTAAGTCATTTTGAAAGGCTTAATAGTGAATGGATTGGTCAAATTTAAAAACAGGAAGGATAACTTCTCTGCCTTTGTTCAGAATGTGACAAAGGGTGGTTTCCTCCTTCTTATGGTTCTTACGTCATCAAGTTGCTGGTACTGAAAAAACTGCTTAATTCTTCCTATTAGTCTTTGTT
This sequence comes from Ahaetulla prasina, assembly GCF_028640845.1. NCBI lineage: Eukaryota > Metazoa > Chordata > Lepidosauria > Squamata > Colubridae > Ahaetulla > Ahaetulla prasina. The sequence continues at coordinate 304,998,998 of NC_080539.1, read as the reverse complement.
TGCTGTGTTCTTCTGTTAAATAAGACTTAGACTTCCTCCGAGGCACATTCATGGCAAAAGGAAGAAAATGTGAAATCAGTGTCATAAATATATGAACATGTACTTTTATATGAAGAAAGTCACCCTTGGACTCAGGGTGGAGTCTTACCAAAAACGGTATTTTGCTGTATGCATTTCTATTCATCAAGAAATGGATTTCATTTTGCTATCTCTGGCTCTTGAGTCCATGAAAACTGCATCATTGGTTTCCAGTGTGCCTGCTTGTACTTTATGAAAAAAAAATGAAAGTATTTCTTTTAAATTTTAGGAGTGCCTTAAATGGCACAGATGCAACTATACAAAGATAAGGATATGGAAAAGCAACCTGAGAGAGTTTTTACTCGCTCCCATAAATGTCCTCATTCCATTTGGGTTTCTTACAAAAATGACTTTAAACAAGTTCCAACATGACCTTTTTATGTGGTTGCTCATGTGCATCAGATAAGCCAGAAGAGGCTTAGCAATTATTTCTTTGGCATTATGTTAAGAGTATCCAACACTAGAACCATCTGGTGACATTAGAAAATGGATTTTGATTAAACTTGGTTAGAAACATGGCCTATTTATAGACTATTAAAATGATATGTCCTTGTTTTGATTTGGTTTGTTCTCTTCTGTGAAATGAAATTGTTTTTTAACTCGGGGTTGCTAAAAATACCCTCTTTCGAGACAACTGCCATAAATTAGGGTTTATGGCATGCTCTTGGTCACCCTCTCTGTTGTAGTCTTACATTGCTAATGCTTATAGTAAAACACTGGATCTTGAAAATAGGGTGGGTTTGTAATTAGCACTAAGCCATAATGGATGTGTTCAAGTAACCCCGGCTCTTCAGTTTGTAAATCGTGGCTCATGCCTCAGCATGTTGAGCATGCCCAGCCAATTCTGATTTAAACCATGGTTTAAATAAACCATGTTTAACAAAACTACAGCTCAGAGTAATGCATAAGCAACTTATGACAACAAAAACAAATTCAGGGATTTTTATATTATTTTTGTTAGAAAGGTTGGGAGGTTTGGGGAGGGTTCTTTTTTAAAAAAGTATCAGTCGTTCCTAAATAGGTTGGATTACAGTTTCTTAGCCTGCTTGACCCAAAAGAAAGGCTAAACTGCATGAAGAGCTATGGCGTCAACCAGGTAAGCTAAAATGTAAAATACATATTTGAGTCCATTCCTCAATAAAAGTTTAGAAAGTAAACCATTTTCTCCATCGTAATTTACTTCGGAGCAGATATAGCTAGGAGAGGTTATCATTCAGCTAGACTGCATTTTTCAGTCTCTACTTTAACAGACCATGCTTCAGTATTAGACTGAACTTAGAGAATTCAGTAGTTCCAAAGTCTGACTTCATTGTGACCTTGTATGTACATATAGGGGGCATGGTGGCTCAGTGGTTAAAGATGCTGAGCTTTTCAGTTGGAGAGCTGACAGCCCAGGTTCGAGACCCGAGTGCCTTGGAATGGGGTGAGCTCCTGTTATTTGTTCTAGCTCCTGCCCATCTAGCAGTTCAGTATGCAAATGCAAGTATATAAATAGGTACCATTTCAGTGGGAAGGTAACAGTGTTTCATGTGCCTCGGCATATAGTCATGCTGGCCATATGACCATGGAAATGTCTTCTGCTGGCTCCCTCGGCCAAGAAATTGAGATGAGCACTGTGCCCTAGAGTCAGACACAATTGGACAATTACATTTATTACATATAGGCACACACATATGGTGTTATAATGAGTTTTAACAATTGACAGCTTCAGCAATAGGCAATAAGAACTGATACGAAAATGCTAACAAAAGGTGTTGATTAGCTCTGATTGATTTTATAGATATATTGAAAAGAATTGGTGGGTCTTCATGTTTAATACACATTAAAATGTCTTTACTAACAAGAATGTTTAAATATGAACAGATAGTTTTAATAATAAGCATGCTACGTATGCCTCTGTACACAGCATTACAAATCCTTCAAAACAGGCCTTCTTCCCTCCACGTATGCTGGATTTTGAGTCTAATTCCAAAATAGTAATGGTACTGGGTTACAGAAGCTGAAATTCTAATTCACCTAGAAAGCACTCGGCCAGGGGGACGATGCCTTAAAATAGTTTTGATGCACAACTGTTCATCATGCTGTTCATACTTGCTTTTGATATTAGCCAAAGGTGTTATTTTTAAAATGTGCCCTAAAATTGTGTCTTAACAATTAGGACTTGTAACAAAAGACTGTAATATATTCTACATGGCTGACTAGCAATTTTTGGTTTGGGGCTTACTATGCTAAAATATTTTTTGTTACAGTTGAGTGTTGTAGGGGGGTATGGCTGGGATCAGGTGATGTCTACAGAAGACAAGTGGATCTTTTAGAAAATCATTTTGGCAGGTTGAAAATTGGGCAAAGGTTTTTCTTAGATGCATTAACTGTGTTGGAAGTGTAATATATCTATTCCCTTTTATTTATCCCCAAATATCAAAAAGTCACACATTTTAACTCATGGTGGTTTGCAGCCACACTTCAGTATGAGGCATAGTTTTTCTACCTCTAATCATAATATTAAAACTAGCATGACTACGTTTCTTTCAAAAGCATTTATTTCTATATTAATCTTCAGAATAACATTTAGCTACAAGTGCAGATATTTTGGCCCATGTTTGCAACTTATTCACTGTCAAAAGTAAATGAAAATCTACCACCAAATAAGAGCATACAGCCCTACATTTATGGACTATTTGTGTATTTAGTAATTGAGAACCACAATACAAAGTGCAGATCAATTGCCTTTATCTATTTACAAAAGCTCACCTGATTCTCACAGATAAAATTGTTTTTTAACTCGGGGTTGCTAAAAATACCCTCTTTCGAGACAACTGCCATAAATTAGGGTTTATGGCATGCTCTTGGTCACCCTCTCTGTTGTAGTCTTACATTGCTAATGCTTATAGTAAAACACTGGATCTTGAAAATAGGGTGGGTTTGTAATTAGCACTAAGCCATAATGGATGTGTTCAAGTAACCCCGGCTCTTCAGTTTGTAAATCGTGGCTCATGCCTCAGCATGTTGAGCATGCCCAGCCAATTCTGATTTAAACCATGGTTTAAATAAACCATGTTTAACAAAACTACAGCTCAGAGTAATGCATAAGCAACTTATGACAACAAAAACAAATTCAGGGATTTTTATATTATTTTTGTTAGAAAGGTTGGGAGGTTTGGGGAGGGTTCTTTTTTAAAAAAGTATCAGTCGTTCCTAAATAGGTTGGATTACAGTTTCTTAGCCTGCTTGACCCAAAAGAAAGGCTAAACTGCATGAAGAGCTATGGCGTCAACCAGGTAAGCTAAAATGTAAAATACATATTTGAGTCCATTCCTCAATAAAAGTTTAGAAAGTAAACCATTTTCTTAGGGTTGATGGACAAAAATTGCATGGTATTCTTTTCTTGTATATGATAACGGCAGCAAAACTTCTATGTACCCAATATTGGAATGATTCAACAATACTTACAATGAAAGAGTGGTTGTTAAGACCAATGAAGCCGGTTGAGTTGGTGAAACTAATAGCTATGATTAGAGAAAAACCTTGGCCAAATTTAATATCAATTGGAAGCCCCTTTTGGACTTTTTGCAAGAAACGGCGGTGTGGGGGAATGTATATATATATATATATATATATATATATATATATATATATATATATATATATATATATATATATATATATATATATATATATATATATATATATATATATATATATATATATATATATATATATATATATATATATATATATATATATATATATATATATATATATATATATATATATATATATATATATATATATATATATATATATATATATATATATATATATATATATATATATATATATATATATATATATATATATATATATATATATATATATATATATATATATATATATATATATATATATATATATATATATATATATATATATATATATATATATATATATATATATATATATATATATATATATATATATATATATATATATATATATATATATATATATATATATATATATATATATATATATATATATATATATATATATATATATATATATATATATATATATATATATATATATATATATATATATATATATATATATATATATATATATATATATATATATATATATATATATATATATATATATATATATATATATATATATATATATATATATATATATATATATATATATATATATATATATATATATATATATATATATATATATATATATATATATATATATATATATATATATATATATATATATATATATATATATATATATATATATATATATATATATATATATATATATATATATATATATATATATATATATATATATATATATATATATATATATATATATATATATATATATATATATATATATATATATATATATATATATATATATATATATATATATATATATATATATATATATATATATATATATATATATATATATATATATATATATATATATATATATATATATATATATATATATATATATATATATATATATATATATATATATATATATATATATATATATATATATATATATATATATATATATATATATATATATATATATATATATATATATATATATATATATATATATATATATATATATATATATATATATATATATATATATATATATATATATATATATATATATATATATATATATATATATATATATATATATATATATATATATATATATATATATATATATATATATATATATATATATATATATATATATATATATATATATATATATATATATATATATATATATATATATATATATATATATATATATATATATATATATATATATATATATATATATATATATATATATATATATATATATATATATATATATATATATATATATATATATATATATATATATATATATATATATATATATATATATATATATATATATATATATATATATATATATATATATATATATATATATATATATATATATATATATATATATATATATATATATATATATATATATATATATATATATATATATATATATATATATATATATATATATATATATATATATATATATATATATATATATATATATATATATATATATATATATATATATATATATATATATATATATATATATATATATATATATATATATATATATATATATATATATATATATATATATATATATATATATATATATATATATATATATATATATATATATATATATATATATATATATATATATATATATATATATATATATATATATATATATATATATATATATATATATATATATATATATATATATATATATATATATATATATATATATATATATATATATATATATATATATATATATATATATATATATATATATATATATATATATATATATATATATATATATATATATATATATATATATATATATATATATATATATATATATATATATATATATATATATATATATATATATATATATATATATATATATATATATATATATATATATATATATATATATATATATATATATATATATATATATATATATATATATATATATATATATATATATATATATATATATATATATATATATATATATATATATATATATATATATATATATATATATATATATATATATATATATATATATATATATATATATATATATATATATATATATATATATATATATATATATATATATATATATATATATATATATATATATATATATATATATATATATATATATATATATATATATATATATATATATATATATATATATATATATATATATATATATATATATATATATATATATATATATATATATATATATATATATATATATATATATATATATATATATATATATATATATATATATATATATATATATATATATATATATATATATATATATATATATATATATATATATATATATATATATATATATATATATATATATATATATATATATATATATATATATATATATATATATATATATATATATATATATATATATATATATATATATATATATATATATATATATATATATATATATATATATATATATATATATATATATATATATATATATATATATATATATATATATATATATATATATATATATATATATATATATATATATATATATATATATATATATATATATATATATATATATATATATATATATATATATATATATATATATATATATATATATATATATATATATATATATATATATATATATATATATATATATATATATATATATATATATATATATATATATATATATATATATATATATATATATATATATATATATATATATATATATATATATATATATATATATATATATATATATATATATATATATATATATATATATATATATATATATATATATATATATATATATAAATTAATCAGAAATGAACTTCACACAAAAAGATTCCTCCTAGATCAAATCAACAAAGATCTCCTCACACTTCACCTCAAACTCAGCAACAAGATGCACCCTGCACTTTGGGACAAATCCAAACAACTTGCCGTCTGGAGGGCCGAAACACAGACCACCCTCAAGACAGACACGCACACCAACAAACTCAAGACTACAAGAACGCCAGAAACAAACCCTCCACCCTCACAGCAACACATGAAACAAACAGTGCATAACATCTCAGATAGGATCCTCACCAAAGCTGAAACCGATGTCCTTTCCAAAGTTCAACTTTGCAGTCACTCCCAAATACATCCCCACTGAGACCATTATATGCGGAGTTGAAGCCAGCCTGACCTAAATCAACCACGATGACGCTAACAAAATCAGTCTCGAGATCACCAACATCCTCTGCAGCAGCAAGCCACCCAAAAGCAACTTACCCAAAGAGGAACAGACAGCACTACTTAACCTGAAAAAGATACCAGCATAATAATCCTACCAGCAGACAAGGGCAACGCCACGGTGGTTATGAACACATCTGACTACCAAACCAAATTAACCAACCTACTCCAAGACCCTGCATACAAGCCCCTAAAACAGACCCCACCACCTACCTAGAAAAACCACTAGATCCAAAATAAAAGCCTCCCCATCAGCGAAGAAATCCAACAAAGAATCATTCCCAGAGAGAAATCATCCAGATGCCCTAAGCTCTATGGCCTCCCAAGATACACAAAGAAGGAACCCCACTCAGACCCATAGTCAGCTCCATAGGCTCACCTCTACAAAACCTAGCCAAATTTCTCGCCAAACAACTACAGCCCTATGCAGAATCCATCACCTCACACGTAAAAACTCATTCCAGTTCATAGAGATCATAAAGAAACAAAACTTACAGCCCAGCGACCTACTCGTGAGCTTTGATGTCATATCCCTCTTCACCCAAGTGCCAATCAAAGAAGCCTTGACAGCTATCCAAAACAAATATAACCCCCCCAAGCACATCCTAGATCTGACCAACCACTGCCTATCCAACACATACTTCATCTATAATGGACAAAATACAAACAAATAGAAGGAGCACCCATGGGATCACCCCTCTCACCTGTCATTGCCAACCTCTACATGGAACACTTTGAAACCCAAGCACTAGAAAAATCTGATCACAAACCCAAACTCTGGCTCAGATATGTAGACGACACCTTCATAATCTGGCCACACGGGAAAGAAAAACTTGAAAACTTCCTCACACACCTCAATAGCCTACACCCCAAAATACAGTTCACCATGGAAACAGAAGTAAACAACCAACTTCCCTTCCTAGATGTCTTAGTCTACAAGAAACCCAATGGCTCCCTAGGACACACCATCTACCAGAAGAAAACACACACAAACCGCTATCTGCATGCACTCTCACACCACCACCCAGCACAGATCAACTCCGTAGCCAAGACACTCATCTCTAGAACAAAATGCTTAGCTGATGAACAACACCTAAAACCGAACTAGACACTCTCACAAACGTACTAACATCCAATGGATTCCAGAGAAATAAGATTACCAAACTAATCCAAAAGAACCCCCACTAAAACCCAAGACAGAGAACAAGAAAATGGCACAGCCCTCCTCCCATATATAAAAGGCACCACAGACAGAATCAGCAAGATCCTCCACAAACATAACATCAAGACAGCATTCTGCACAAACCAAAAATATCCACCATCCTAAGAAACCCCAAAGACAAAATTGAGTTAGAAAATCAAGGAGTATATGAAATCCCATGCACCGCCTGCCCCACCACATACATTGGACAAACCAACAGAAGAATAAGTGCGCATTGAAGAACACAAGAACTCATTCAAAAAGAGGAACTAACTTCTTCCCTGGTCCAACACTTTAAAGTCACAGGACATGATATTGACTTTAAAAGACCAGAACTATCGCCAAAACTGAACACTTTAACAACAGAATAATCAGAGAAGCCATTGAGATAAACGCCCACACAGCATGAATAAACGAGATGATACCTCCCGCCTACCAGCCATTTGGAAACCTGCCCTTATTGACAAACGAGTCCCCAACACGAGGAATGACACCAGACCCACACTCACGAGGGCCACACAGGATGTCACCACACATCCACTCAGAAAGCAGACCCAAACCCACACTGATCAGGAAGCACGACCAAGGACCAGAAGCCAGACCGCAGCTGCAACATTAGCCATTTCAAACCCCTCCAATCCATACATGCAGCAGACTGACACCCACTATGAAGATGTAGCACGACCACGAACAAAGCCAAACAGCAGCAGTGCAGCTCACCAGCTCAAATCCCCTGCAACACAGACTAAATTGAGCACAACCAAGCCCCCACCAACACAGGACACACCCCAGCCAATCAGAGCACAGAAAACCCCCCATCCAATCAGAGCACAGCCAAGCTTCCACCAATCAGTTCAAACCCCCACTAGCAGTTAAAAAGGAAGAAACAGCTGCAATCACACATTGCTCCCAGAAGCACGAAGCTGAAGCCTGAAGATGACGAATGAGACTTCGTCAAAACGTCGCCAAGACACTTCCAATTTTACACGGGAGAAAACCCGAACAACCAAAGACCTATATACATACATCTGTGTAAATCTCAGAAAACAAATATATATATATATATATATATATATATATATATATATATATATATATATATATATATATATATATATATATAAAAATTTATATATATATAAAAAAGCAAAAACCACATGAATTAATCATGAAATCTCCAGAACTATAAAGCCTACAAACTTGAAATTTGCCACGTATGTTCCTCTTGGCTTCTAGGTACCCACTAAGAAAGGGTTTTTTGAAATGACCATCAGAGCATTAGTATTTCTTATATTATTATAATACGCTCTGATGCTAATTAGTTAGGTGTTCTACTCCCCTTCCCAACTTGAAAATAACTCTGAAGAGAATGGACAGGCTTCTGTGGGGCAAGCCTCAAGGAGAGAAGGGGCTAGGAAGCCTGAGAGAAGAAGGGGAGAGAGAAGAGAAGGTTTTGTGGGGCCAGCCTGAGGGAGAGAAAGGAAGTGGAGAGGATCTGTGGGGCCAGCCTGAGGGAGAGAAGGGGAGAGGAGAGGGTTTATGGGGCCAGCCTGAGGGAGAGAAAGGGGTAGGATAAGAGAGGTTTCTCTGGAGCCAGCCTGAGGGAGAGGAGAGGAGAAGGTTTTGTGGGGCCAGCCTGAGGGAGAGAAGGGGAGAGGAGGAATCTATGGGACAAGCCTGAGGGAGAGAAGGGGATAGAAAGGAGAGACTTCTGTGGGGCAAATCTGAGGGAGAGAAGGGGAGAGGAGAGGCCGATCGTAACTACTCATTAATTTTCAAACTCAAGTGTCGATTTATCAAGCCCGATCACATAGTTTCATAGAGGAGCACTGGTATTCAACTAGTATATATATATACAACCTTTTGGGCACCAGGGACCGGTTCCATGGAGAGAGGATTTTCTTTGGACTGGTGTACTTTCGCATGATGCCTGCATTCTGCAGATGGAGCTTTGCTTGTTTGTGTGGCCCAGTTTTTGGCATGCAGCGACCTGATGCCAGTCCACGGACTGGGGTTGGGGACTCCGTTCTAAAAGATAGCAAGTCAGAGCTCCATAAAGTCTTTAGCTCTGTAAATAAGAGCAGGAAAACAATATCTGCAAGTAGAAAATTCATTGGGACAGCTTAGGGGTAGCTTTTCCTTCTTCATCCTTTTCATCTTGCTCTTTATCAGGCCAATTGGTCAATATTGGTACATAGCAACTTGAATCTAGTTAGGACTATCAGATCAGGGATGCAACATTTCAACTGAGCACTAAATATCAGTAAATACTGTAGATTTCTAAATATCTAAACATCTGATTCTTTATTATCACTAGTGGTTGTGTAGAATTCTGCATCCCAAATCTTGCAGCCCTTGTCTAGAATCAGCTGCATGAAAAAATGTTTATTTAATTATTTATCCCACATTCTGTTGCTTATCAGTAAAAGTTGCAAGGAAGGGACTATAAATGGTTTGGGTCTAGTCTCTCTTGGTTTGACTTTGAAGATGGGCCTTGCTTCTTTGCAAGCTAGCTTAGCCACACTTCTCATCACCCCAAGAACCTTCAAGCATGTGTGTGATTTCAAAAGTTATATGAAAGGGCAAGGAGTGAAGATTATTAGATTTTATTGTGAACAGATGTCTTCTTAGCTACTGATCATTTAAACTTATAAGAGTTAGAATTAATTCAATCTTATCAGGGTACAGTAGTTATCTAGAGGGGATAAGAATGTGACATGAATTTCTTGTCAGCCTAGTGAATATCAGGGCATCTTCTTGCTCAATTTATATGATACAATAGAACAAAAGGTATCCTACCAGAATAATTTACTTTTAAATTATTCTAATTTCTACTTTTTTAAAATAATCCCATTGCACAAGCAAGTAGAGAACTTGTAGGAAGGGGTTATAAAATTGCTTTGGCTGAATCAGTATTTGATCCATCTACATACGTAACTTTATGCATTAAATTTGAGAAGAACATCCTGCATTTTATTATTTGCTAGTTTTTTAGCTATACTTGAAGAACAATCTTCAGAGATAAAATGCTACATTCATGAATAGTTGTTAATCGATTGGTCTTGAGGTCTGTATTAGAACTCTAATGTAATCAGTCTCAGTACAAGACTTTAAATAAGTGAGCTAAGAAAGTTTTATAGAAATAAACAGAACCTATGCATTATTTTTATTATTTTGACTGTTTATTTTTAGATTCACGCTGTTTTGATTTTTTTAACAAGTGTCCCACTGTGTTTAAACTGCCTTTGAAGTATCCTGATCTTGAAAAGAAACTACGAAATTTATTAAGAAAATAAAACTGAAAATATAGTACCATGCCACATGCTGTATAAGACCGCAGTAAAATAATACATTACTTACATGGAAACAATCACAGATGCAAATCCTTTGTAATAATATTTTTATTGAAGTTTACAAATACAAAGATAAAAATTACAAACAAAATATAAAAAGTAAAAAATAAAAAATGAATAGTGCAGAGAAAAAGGAGAAAAAAAAGATATATAAAGAAATGACCTTCATCAAGACAAATCAAACAACTTCAATAATTTATCTTCCCATATTTCATTTCTTATCAATAAACAAATTATAAAGTCCTGTCATTCAGTCCTAAGTAGCAAAAATCTATTCAAGTTACTAGAAATAATAACATATATATTTTAATGTTAATCAAATAAAACAGTTTTATATTCCTTTATTTTTAAAATAACATCACTTTAATTAAAAATACAGGGGGAAAATCTCATTTTCTCATATCTTATCTCTTAACTAGAAAACCAATCTTTAAAGTCTCAAATTTGGTCCTTGTCTAAAAAAAAAGTCAATTAAGAGCTACCAGAAATAACAACATATATATTTTAATTTTGATTAAATAAATCAGCTTTCCTTCTTTGGTTTACTTTAAGAAACTTGATCTAATCTCTTTAAAGTAACCCAAAAAATGATTTTTCATCACTTGCTCTTCTCAGAAAGTCCTTCATAAGTTTAACAAACCTTTTTCTAAGTCCAAGATGAGTAAATTATCTAAGTTGCTCTCCTGATTTATTTTTTACACTTCTCTTTAATTAATAAGAAATCGGCTACCTTAATTTGAAAATCCAGTGTAGCATCCCATCCAGTGTAGCATTCCATATCATTCTTACAGCCTTACATTTTTAAATCCACTTTCAGATCCAGATTCAAATTCAGATTCAAAGTTCTGGAAGTAACGAGGCTGGAGACCAGGGTAGTGACAACAGCTCTTTAATATAGGGTGAACCCAGCTACAGGCTGGGGGGAAAACCTCTCCTTTTATACAGTTCTGCTGGAGGCTTCGACCAATCAGCAACGTGCTGATTTCCCGCTCAAATATTTAAAGGTACAAACATGAATACATAACACTCCTCCCCTCCCAGAAAACACTTTGCCTCTATTTACATATTTATTTACATGTTATTTTTCGACGTAGTCACGCAAATAACCTGGGCGTCTCCTAGTTCTTTCTGACCTGCGCGGTTCAGTTCTGGGTGGTGTTTTGAGCTGGTCGGAGGGGCTGTTTTCTCCTCCCAGCTCTTTCTCTGGGCCAACGGGCTCCGGATTATTGGCCGACTCTTTTTCTTGGCCATCCGGCCTTGGATTAATTTTGGAACTTTCCCTGCTGCTTCCCCGGGACCTGATGGCGTCGCTGGAACTCTGGGACCTCAGCTAAGTCTTGCGCCTCCCCCGGGTCATTGTCAGCTGTGGATTCAAATTGGTATTGGTCATGATCTGTTTCATTTGGTTCGGTTTGGTCAGTTATTCGTTTTCTTAACTGATCTATGTGGCGCCTCCACACTCGGTTGTCGGGTAGCTCTACCACGTACGATTTTGGGCGGTTATCTTTATTATTTGTCCTGCGAACCAACTAGGGCCGTCCCCATAGTTTCGGGCCCACACCCGGTCGCCTATGCTCATTTCCCTTGTCTTTTCTAGTTCCCCCTTGTAACCCTCGGGTGTGTAATGGGGGTTCAAGCGGTCAAGTGGGCACCGGAGTTTCCGTCCCATTAGCAATTCGGCTGGGCTTTTCCCGGTGGCCGTGCTTGGGGTTCTGTGCTGGACGGCTAGGGAAAGTCTATTTTGTTTGCCAGTCACCTGGCTTGAGCCTGGACAATGCCTCCTTAGCGCCCGGACGGAACGCTCTGCAAGGCCATTCGGCGCAGGGTGGAAAGGCGCAGAGAGCGCATGTCGGATGCCTTCCTCTGCCAGGTATTCTTCAAACTGGGCTGCCGTGAATTGGGGCCCATTGTCGGACACCAGAGTGTCCGGCAACCCGTGAGTTGCGAATAGGTGGCGCAGAGTTGCGATTACTGCTTCGGCCGTAGTGGATTTCATGATTATGATCTCCAACCATTTAGAAAATGCATCCACAACCACTAGGAATGTTTGGCCGTGGAAAGGGCCAGCAAAGTCAATGTGGATTCTTGACCAGGGCCCTTGGGGCTTTTCCCATTCTCTGACTGGGGCCGTTGGGGGTAGAGGTCTGGACTCTTGGCAAGCTTGGCATTTCCCTACCCTCTCAGCAATCTCTGCGTCCATGAGTGGCCACCATACATAGCTTCTAGCTAACCCCTTCATCCTTACGATCCCTGGGTGACCCTCGTGGAGGAGGTCCAATACCTTTCCCCTTAGCTTCTCAGGAATTATTACACGATCACCCCATAACAGGCACCCCCCTTGAGCCGAGAGCTCATCTCGTTTTTTAACAAATTCTTTGAACCGTTCGCCCGGCGCAGCGGCCACCCTCTCTGTACCCAACCGAGTACAGTCCTTAACACAATGTCGGTATGATGCCCGAGCCACTTCCTTAGATGTGACTGGGCCAGAGTCCAACGAGTCAATAAGTAGGATGGGCGTCCCGAGTGGGGTCTTGGTCGCCCCTGGTAGTGGGCATCGGCTTAACGCGCCTGCATGCCCCACTTCTTTTCCTGGTCGATGCTGCAGCTTGTAGGAGTAAGCGGCTAAGAATATAGTCCATCGGGTCAAGCGTGGCGAAAGTGCCACAGGCGTTGGGCGGTCGCTAGCCAGTATCCCCAGTAACAGTCTGTGGTCAGTCACGATTTCAAAATTCCGCCCAAAGACATACTCGTGGAATTTTTTGACCCCTGACACAATGGCTAGTGCTTCTTTGTCTAATTGGTTGTAGTTCCTCTCTGGGGAGGACATCGTTCTAGAGTAGAACGCTATAGGGGCTTCTGTGCCGTTTGGAAGTCTATGGCTGAGTACAGCCCCACCCCATAAGGGAGGCATCGCAAACCAGCACTAGGGGTAATGAGTCGTGATATTGGATGAGCAGGCTATCACTTGAGAGCAGGTTCTTTACTGCTTCAAAAGCCCTATTTTCTGACTTTCCCAAGACCAAACAGTATTTTTCCTAAGAGCCTATGCAGCGGTTCCAACGGTTGCTTTGTTCTTTAAAAGACCGCGTAAAATTAACCAATCCCAGGAATGCCTGCAGCTCTGCTTTGTTTTTGGGCGCTGGAGCCTTCCTAATTGCCTTAACCTTGCTTTCAGTAGGGTGAATTCCTTTCTTGTCTATCCGTAGCCCAAGAAATCGACGGATTCGACCCCTATCTGGCATTTGTTTGTCTTGACTTTTAATCCGGCTGTCCGGAAAATGCTCAAGACCTTTCTTAACCGCTCCCCAATTCCTCCATGTTTTCCCTGAAATTAGGACATCATCAAGTAGGAACTACCCTGGGAGCCCCTGCAGTAGTCGTTCCATCAGGTTTTGGAACAGCCCTGGTGCCACACTGACCCCAAATTGCAATCGGGTGCACTTGAAGGCCCCCTGTGCGTCACAATCGCTTGGGCTTCGCTGTGCGGGCGTCTACTGGCAGTTGTTGGTAGGCTTGGGCCAAGTCTAACTTTGCAAAGACTTGCCCTTGCCCCAAAGAGTGCAATAAGTGTTGCACCACGGAACCGGTAAGCGCTTTTCTGTAAGGCTTTGTTAAGCGCCGCCTTGTAGTCAGCGCAAATTCTAATTGACCCGTCCGGTTTTATGGGGTGACGATTGGCGTCTCCCACTTTGCGTGATCGACTGGCACCAAAATCCCTGATTAATGAGCTTATCCAGCTCCTTATCGATTTTTGGTTTTAGGGCAAAGGACTCTCTCGCCTTAAGCCTAATGGGGCTACCTGGGGTCTAAGTTGAAGGAAATAGGGGTTCCCTTGTACTTGCCCAGGCAGTCCTTGAAGACATCTTCGAACTCGTTAAAGAGAATGTCTTTCAGGTTACAGTCACTTCTGTAGATGCCAGTCACTCCCATGCCCAGGGCACGAAACCAGTCTAGTCCCAACAGACTGGGCAGAGTTCCTTCGACGATCGTGATGGGCAGGGTCTTTTTATGTGGACCGTACTCGACTCGGACGGAGGTGGTCCTCGAACAGGGATGCGATTCCCTGGTAGTCGTGGCACTCGTAGCCGTTGTGCTTGCAGGTGGCGCTCATGACGGACGGCAGCGACTTCGCCAAAGTGTCCCAGGACATGATGGTGATCGCTGATCCCGTGTCTACTTCAAGCCGGCACCGTACTCCCTCTATTTTTGGCTTGGTGAAGATCTTCTTCTCCACTTTGGTCGAGGCGCGGCCTATGACCACAGTTGTTTGGTTGGAATCCGCGCCTTTTTTGTTTGAGCCAATCGCGGGCCGCCTTGCCGATTCCGCGCTCTGATTGGCCGATTTGAATTTTCGGCGGGAAGGTTGGGTCGCTCGACAAACTTGAGCTAGGTGCCCTTTCTTCCCACACCGCCGACATGTCGCGTCTTTAAACTTGCAGCGTTGGCGCTGGTGTTGACCCCGCAGCTTCCGTGATTCGCCTCGGTCCCCTTTGTCGCGTTTCTCGGTGCGGCAGACCCCTTCCTCGTCTTCACCGTCGGATTCGGTCTGAACCTCCTCCTGGTGCACCGGAGTTGCCTTTGCGCTCGCCTTTTGTGGGACCGGCTTCTGCAGTGTCTCTGCCGCTTGGGAGGACATTTCATGTGCTCTGGCTTCGTCCAGAGCGTTGGCTAGCGTGAGGTTGCTCTTTGCCAGCAGTCGTCGCCGCAATCGGATGTCTTTGACCCCTCGGATGAGTTGCTCGAGGAGCACCTCGTCTAGGTCACGGTATCCGCAGTCCTTGGACGCTCTTCTTAGGGCGGCCATGTAGTCGCCTATGGATTCGCCCTCCATCTGCCTTCGCTCTCCGAATTCAAACCGCCGCACGTATTTGGACGGCGTTGGTGCGAAGTGGTTTCTTAGTAAAGTCTGTAAAGTTGGCCACGACACCGACTGCAACGGCGTTGGCTCTGCCAGGGCTTCCGCGATGTCGATGACCTCCGGACCGCAGTGGCTTAGGAAATAAGCCCTCTTTCGGTTATCTGGAATTCCGTGCAGTTCGTTGGCTTCTAGAAAGCTTTCGAAACGGGTCATATACGTTCCCCATTTCTCCTTAGCCGGGTCAAACGGTGCGGGCGGAGTGTAACTGGCCATCTCCGCTTTTCTGCCCTGTGTTTGCTGGGTTCGGGTCTATCGTGCTTCAGCTCGGTTCTGGTTCTCCTCAGCCTCGATATCCCACCTTCGTCGCCAATGTTAAGTTCTGGAAGTAACGAGGCTGGAGACCAGGGTAGTGACAACAGCTCTTTAATATAGGGTGAACCCAGCTACAGGCTGGGGGGAAAACCTCTCCTTTTATACAGTTCTGCTGGAGGCTTCGACCAATCAGCAACGTGCTGATTTCCCGCTCAAATATTTAAAGGTACAAACATGAATACATAACAGTTTCATTCTCTGTTTTGCCAAGTAAAATCTGTTCCTCTTCTTTTAAAACCATTTTAATAATAGCAGACAATCTTAGAAGTAATTTCTGAATTAGTTTTTCCCAAATATCCTTGAATTCTTCCAAAGTGAAATATTTTTGCTCCATTCTTTATTAATGGGTCTCTTCTCCTTTAGAATAGAATAGAATAGAATAGAATAGAATAGAATTTTATTGGCCAAGTGTGATTGGACACACAAGGAATTTGTCTTGGTGCATATGCTCTCACTGTACATAAAAGAAAAGACACGTTCATCAAGGTATAACATTTACAACACAATTGATGGTCAATATATCAATATAAATCATAAGGATTGCCAGCAACAAGTTATAGTCATACAGTCATAAGTGGAAAGAGATTGGTGATGGGAACTATGAAACGATTAATAGTAGTGCAGATTCAGTAAATAGTCTGACAGTGTTAAGGGAATTATTTGTTTAGCAGAATGATGGCCTTCGGGGAAAAACTGTTCTTGTGTCTAGTTGTTCTGGTGTGCAGCACTCTATAGCGTCGTTTTGAGGGTTTTTCCCCCTGGTTCTCTCTAGTATCCAACCTTGAAATCCTGTGTTATGATTCCTTTCTAATCAACAATATTTTCCCATGGGATGGTTTCTCATAGCTTCAAAATCTTCTCACACACACACACACACACACACAATTTTAAACAACCCAGAGGAAGGATTCTTATTACTTTCAAAATCTTATTTCAAGTCCCTCTGGGCCCTTAAATCCATTTATAACTTTACAAAATCAGCATTCTAATCACTCTTTTGCTGTTGATTTAAAAACAGAGAACTTTTTAAATCCTTAGACTTGCATGAAACTTCTTTCATCAAGGATAAAAGGAAACTCACCTTATGTGATGAAACATGCCTTTCCAAAGGTTCTTAATAACAAAAAGTTGTTAACAAGGAATTTCCAGAAGTGATTAAGAAAGGAAATATGCAAACCCTATAGCCATAAAGGCTCCAAACTGTGGAATGGGCCAAAATGACGATTTCTTAATTCCCAGTGCTCTAAAACCCACTGGTGACCAGTTTCTTATGGCCTCCCCATAGGGAGGGGCTTTATGGAGTGCTTGTGGGCAATCCTAGTCCTCTCCTTGCTTCAGAGAGAAATTCTGAAGTGCCAAACCATTCACCAGCACTTTGTTCCATTGTGGTCATCAGCTCCAATCTCACAGAGTCATTTTCAGTCCACCATTACTTTCCTAGAAGTCCCTAGATGAAAATCCTGATTTTTTTTTTCATTTTATATGTTCATATATGTTAACACATGACATAAGAAGTTATTACTGAGCTGACAATATTGACCTATCTGGATACATTTTCTATTAGCTAAGGATCCATTAAGAAAAATGCAATCATTACTACTAATAATTGTCGATTCCAAGTCGTACCAGGTGAAATGTCTATGGCGATTCTTAGTCATCCAAATCATGGTTGACCCAAAGGTGCTTTTTTTAAAGAGGCAACTGGACTTTCTGGTTTTTCTTTGAAGGTGTTTCGCTTCTCATCCAAGAAACTTCTTCAGCTCTTCCATTCCCCACCATCCAGTCAGAGTTGAAGAACCTTCTTGGATGAGAAATAAAACGTCTTCAAAGACAAACCAAAAAGTCCAGTTGCCTCTTGAAAAAAAAGCACCTTTGGGACTACCAGGTGAAATGTGTACTATTTTACAGATGTATAGCATTTAATTTCTTTATTATAGAAGTTGAAAAGGATTTGTGAAGGGACACAAATACCTGAGTTCTTCAGTTATTTCTTCTGAATTTGTTAGCCCAGTCAGTTAGTCAATCATGCTGAGAGTGATTGATGGAAAAAGGAGGAGGGGCTGCCCTACTACCTGCTGGCTTGACATTGTAAAGGATGACACTGGGATGACTGTGGAAGATCTGAAGGAGCTTGTATGAGGCAGAGGACCATGAAGAGTGCTAATCCATAGAGTGCCTGAGAGTTGGACACACCAGAATGGCTGATGACGAGTCCAATCAGAAAAATCCGTCTGGCTTAGTACTACTAGATAACATGTTAGGATGTGAAATCAGGCCAACTATGGTTTAATATAAACCAGACTTAGTGTCAAAGCAGCAAGAATAAAGAAAGAGAAGAATGGAGTCTGGAGCAACCTCTGACTGTTCTTCAATAGTGTTTAAAGGAACAAGGAATGAAAGTAAATTCATAAAATGCATTTACTTTGAATGTATTCCTTCTGCCATGAAACAGAAAAAGTTGGTTTATGTTGAAAGGCAATCAAAAAAACTATTTATGGGAAAAATAGAAAGGAATTTGAGGTTGTTACTTTGTTTTCATGAGTTCGCATAGGAGATGGAGGCTGAAGTCTTCCTTAGAAAGTAAGCAGCACAAACTTAGTCCCGGCAAACCTCTTTAATTCATACGACTGTAAATTACTTTCAATTACAGTCCACAAGATTTGATAAACAGTCTTTCAGAAGAAGGTTATCAACACCCACCTATCTCACATGGAACACTGCCAAAGAGCTAATTTCCAGATGCAGGGGAAGGCCAAACTTGGCACAGAGTCACAAAGAGAATTTTCAAATCTTGAATCAGCCTGATGAACTAACTGCTTCCTGCAAAAGCTTATGTCCCATTCGCTTCTCTTTTATGTCTTATGGGAGGGGCCAATCATCTCCAAGCCTTACTCCCAAGTCAACCCTGTTTCCTTAACTGTTCTTGTTTCCTGGCAGCTCTGCACATGTGCACATTGGGAACAGGCTCACACTGTTCTTCTGCCTTGCCGATGTCAGACTCTGTAGACTCCGGAGGTAGCAAAGAACTACCAGATGGCCTTGGCCCCCACTCTGCCTCCGACTCAGAACCATTGTCCTAGCCTTCCCCAGACTCCAGGACTGGCCCACGTTCCTCCCCAAACTCCTCACTGTCCGAATCTGTTGCCAGCTCTGCTGGCCGCTGGCGGGCCACAACAGAAGCATGACCCATGATTCAAATCATACTTTGCCAGGATATTCTTTATTGCTCATTTGTTATGAAAGAGGTCACTAACATTTTAATCAATGATCTTGGAAGTAGGGGGAATCAATTGATGTTCTCATTAGACTGACAGGTAAAATGTCAGCCCAGCAGGAGCACTGAACAAACTTTAAGGTCCTACATGATAGCTGGGATTGCAGCTTTCACCAACAATTTGGGATCTCTTTTTCTCTTGAAAGACGTGTATAACTTCATGACTTAGAACTTACTCTATTATATACCTCAGTATTGTTGTGTGACCTACTCCATCCTGAAATTCATTAAATGGGGTTCCAGCATTGAGATCCCCCACCATGGTGAAGCAACTGCAAACCATATAAACTGAATCTAACAAGTCCGTGTCTGGCATTCAGACCAGGACATTAAGCAAGCTCTAAGATTGATATTAGTTTATGACTGGATTGCATTTTTACTTTAGGCATGGCGGGATATATATTCGAGTGTTACGTGACTACTTTGCATTTATGATCTACCTTAAAGTGAAGAGTGTATTATGAAGCCAACCAGCTATGGATTATTTCATATATTACTGCTAAACAAATATAACTTAGCATGAATGTAGGAGCCCTTTTGCTGTGAATATTTATGATATTTCTGATGTTATATATATATATAGACTATATACCATCTATATATGCATGGACTTCAATTTCCCTGTGTACTTCTATTGGGCTGGTAAAAGGAGGTATAAGTACTTATTTTATCTATTTATTTAAATAATTTATGTGGTCATTCATCTCACAACAATGTCTCTGGACAGCATGCAAAGATTAAAAACCCAAAGTTAGAAACAATCATGTATGATACATGCTGGCTGATGAATTTTGAGGGTCAAAGGCCACACATTTTAAAGTTGCTAAATTTGAACAAAGGGTGAGCTGCACTATCATGACCCACATCAACGGCCATAATTGAAAAGGATCCATTTGATTATACGAATAGGATTATATTCTGCCATTGATCATGCTTATTTTTGTTTCAAAGTGTTTACTGATTGTTTTTATGTTTGCATATTGATTTTTAAACTTGTTTTTATTGGCTTGTTGTTTTTAACTTCTTGTGAGCAGCCCAGAGTTGCTTAGTTGAGATAGGTGGCCATGCAAATTAAAAATAATAATAGTAAGGTTCTTAAATCTGCCCTTTCCCAGCCTGAAGTCCACCATATGTGAGTGACTATAAGTCTAAGAATCCTAGCCACAACATCAGCTATAGTAAGTGGAAATTCTGGACATTAGTCTAAAAAGAGTCATACAGAAAAATCTGCTCACATCCCTTACCTTAGAATCATATTGATATGTTCAAAAATAAAAAAGGTAGCCCCAAAATAATTGCAAATTAAAAATGGAAAGCTATACAGTATGTTCAGAATGATAGCAACGTATAATTAAATGATAAAACAAATACTGTGCTGTGTTTCCTGCCCGTTCCCCTCTTCCTTTTGATCTTTATTGTCATCTCCATCAAGGTATCAAGGGAGGTGAATCATATCTGTCCTATTGTAAATATTGTCTACTATGTAAGTAGTAGAGAACACCATAATTTGATTTTAGTACAGATGGTCAGGATGCAAAAATATATTGCTCTATGAAAAGCTTATTGATATTAGCATATGTTACTGCAGTACTTGGATGATTGTCCAATTAACTGTTCTGGCAATTTGATGATTCTGCTAATTAAGTGAATTTGCAATATTGCAGTGGAATACGTTCAAGACAACTAAAGGGGACATTCAGGAAATGAAAGCTGGATGTAATATGGCACAGGCTCCTTCAAGCTGGTACACAAGCATTGTGCAGTTGACTGATGTGATGATATTGATGGATATTGGAAAATATCTTAAACTTAAGACATTGCAGCAAGGAATGTTGAAGAATCAAAGCAGGGCCCCTGTCAATTGACCGAATAGAGCCGGGAATTGGAAACTTGAAAGAAGGAAGGATGCCAAAGGGTTAGAACTGAAAAATCAAACCAGGAGATCCAGCCAGAAATCATTTCCAGAGGACAAAACTAGAGGTTAGAACTGAGGAATCACTTGAAAATTCCAGAAGAACCAAATGCTTTTCTGGGGTGCCATTCGTTATAGTACAAAAAGAATGAGAAGTTACTTGCCCTTGTAGAGAAGGTTGTTTTGCTTCCCCTGATCTGTCGGTTTTCTGGGGTACCATAAAAGTTGTTCTAGGTGGTAGGAAGTTTGGCAACTGCTGATTCCATCAACACAGGAAACATTTGCAAGTAATACCTTACATTAGTTAATTAGCAGGCAGATGCAGTGAAATAGAATGCACAAAAATAGGCACGGTCCAAATAAGAGTGGCACAGAAGAGAGGGTAAATAGCCTTGCCATTCTCATAATTTTAAGGAAGGTAAACATTTAGGCCAGGATTTGATATTAATTCATTCTTTGTCAAAGGACCTAAAGACGTTCCATTTAAAAAGTAAAGTTTAACCCAAGAATGTTCAGTCACAATCTGATACTGGTTTGAACTCTGAATTGTTTTGTTAGGTTCAATACCGAAATATAATATACTGTATTAGTATAAGAGAGATCAAAGTATTTGCCAACAAATTAAATATAAGGACACCTATGGGATCATTGCTTTTAGGACTTACAGCGGAGGTTGAAATGCAATGTCTAGAAGCCATAGCACTTTCACAAATACAACCGAAAATATGGATCATATATGTAGATGACAGCTTCACCATAATAAAAAAGGACCAATTAGAGAACACCCACAGAACCATCAATAACATTTTTAAAGGAATCCAGTTTACTAGAGAAGAAGAAAACTACCCTTCCTGGTCATCCTGATCAGCAGAAACCACAACGGCAAACTAGAAACAGAAATCTACAGAAAAATCACCTATACTAACCAGGTGCTCCACTTTCAAAGCAACAACCCAACCTCCCACAAGAGAAGTTATGTAAGGACTTTATTTGGATGAGCCCAAACACACTGCAGCAACCCGGGACAGCAGAAAAAGGAAATAGAGCATATATACAACATATTCCAACAAGATGGATATCCATTCAACTTTATCAAAAATTGCCTGAGTATTCAATCCAATACAACAAAACCAACACAAACGCTAAAAAGAATTACACTGCTATACATCAAGAATATCTCTGAAACCATCAACAGCCTACTACAACCACATGGAATCAGCACAGCACACAAGCCAATTAAAGCCGTTTGGTCCTAAGTGAGACCAAAAGACCTATCAACCCCACAAAAAATCAGGAGTCATCTACAACATACAAGTAAAGACTGCAACAACCACTATGTAGGACAAACAGGCAGAAGACTGGCAGAATGCATCCACAAACATCAACTAGCCGTCAGAAGACATGGTGAAAATTCTTTAATTTCACAACATATAGAAAGGTTTAACCATGATTTCAACTGGGAAAATGTGACCATCCTAGACCAAGCCAAGTCCAAAAATCCCAGGAAATTTCTAGAAGGTTAGCACTCTGACGAATCAGCCATCAATAGATACATAAACATTAAAAAACATCCCTAGACCACCTGATCCAGTAGTGATGGCAGCGGGTGGTTCGGAGAACCAGTAGCAAAAATCCCCGCCCTCCCCGCATGCCTAGCTGAGCCACATGATCATCAGAGGGTTGTTTTTTGTTTTTATTTTTACTTTTAAAAGCATTTTTTTCTTTGGCCGAAAAATGCTTTTAAAAATAAAAAACAGCTTCTGATGATCGCGCAGCTCGGCTGGGATCGTCAGAACCTTTTAAAAGCATTTTTTCTACAACCTCTTTGGCCGAAGAGGTTGTAGAAAAAATGCTTTTAAAAGGCTCTGGTGATCCCAACTGAGTTGCCTGATCGTCAGAGCCTTTTCTTTTCTTTTAAAGGCAGAAAAAATGCTTTTAAAAGAAAAGAAAAGCCTCTGACTGTCAGGCAACTCAGCTGGGATCGTCAGAGCCTTTTAAAAGTATTTTTTCTACAACCTCTTTGGCCAAAGAGGTTGTAGAAAAAAGTGCTTTTAAAAGTAAAAAAAAAAAGTTGGCCATGCCCACCCAGTCACATTACCCCCCCAGCCACACCCAAAGAACATTTCACCACTGCTATAGACTATGCAAAATAGACTATCACTGAGGCCAAAAAGGAACAAAAAGATCCATGCTGCTCTCCACAAGCAATCAGCACCCAGATAAGCATAGATTAACTCCAAGATCAACATCAGACCAATAATCAAGTAAACAATACCCCAGTCAAGAAACTGGTGAAGAAGCCAACATCAAACACTCCAATAAAAGAATCTCTAAGACCACCCTTTAGTAGGCGAGCTACTAAAATATGAACTGACAGCTAACAGCACTTCTTACTAGCACTGATGATGTTACCTAGTTTGGATAATGAAATGTCTGCAAGAAAACAAGCAAGCTTAGAGAGCACCACGGACCCCTCAATCATGTCAACCCTGAGCTACAGATATTCTCCTTTATTAGTTCTCAGTAGCATGCTGGCATTTTTCACAAATGGAAGTAAAGGACAACGCGGTATGTTGTCTGTACCTATTTCAGAAGCAGCAGATAAGCCACCAAATATCTGAAAAGCTTTGAAAGGCCACAAAGAACTCCCAAGCCATCTGACCTCATCCTGCTTCTGAGTAGGTTCTGCTTTGATTCATGAAATTACATGAGCTCAGAGCATTCCTTCCATGCTGAGGTCTATTTGACTAAATTCTTTTCTCTTTAGATAATCCATGCTGGGAAATAGGTGAAGGAGGTGTCAGGATTTCAAGTAACAACTCCCAAAAAAGAAAACTCCGAGGCTTGGATTTCCTTAAAGTTACATTTTATTAGAGATGTCATATTGGCACACCTGGGGAAACCCGAATCTGAAAGCTTCCAGGGTTTCCCCACCCAAAGGAAAGTTCAAGTCCCTGCCACAAGTCCATCACATGGTCCAATTACAGCATACTGCCAACTGGACAGGCCTCCCAGTTCCAGCCTCCTAGGTGCAGGGCAAGACGGCCTTGACTTTTTGAGAAAGGAATGTTATTATGACAACATATCACCCATGCTCCATACAATCTCCCCTCCCAGTTTCCCAAATGTGGCAGGCCTAAAGGCCCAAATGTAAAATATGGCTTCCAGGTCTGACATTCCTCTCTGTTCCTCAAGTGTTTCAGGCTGAATGTCACTGATTGCAGGATCCTACTGAACTCTGAACCTAGCGAGATAGGAGTGGAAACAGCCATATTGCACTGATTCCAGTTCATCTTGGTGGAAAAGATCCATAAATTAATAGTTGGAATTTTATTTCATCTCTCGTGTATAAAGCTGGAGAAGCTTGTCAAAAGGTTTGGACCAAGTGTGTAATTAGTGTTATTCTGCTACCTTTATCTTGGATCTTCTTGTTCAATCAGTTTTCAGGAAGGTTAATGTTAGTAATGTCAACTAATAATACTCTGGAATATGAAGAAAAGGTTTCCAAATATTTTCAATGAATTAAAATAATTAAAACCAGTGTTTTGAGAACAACAAATTCAAAGAGATAAATTCTATAAATCCCCAGAAAAGGTTAACTTGATTCCTACAATGTTGTCTTAAACTTGTCACTTTTTTCCAAGCATATTTCTCAACTATTATATCAATAGTATATAAATGGCCTTTAAAAGTAACCTAATGAGATGCATTGACACCATCTTATTTATTCTTGATAATAGAGATCCAAATAGTCGGTATTGCAATATTATACTCAAAATTGCCTTGAGTACAAAACTTCTTAAAAGTTCTCACAGTATATACCCTGATAGGTTGCTAGAGCAATCTCTAAAGAAAAATGCTGATGCAGTTCTCCTGACTTAGCAAGTCTTAGAAATTAACTTTGAGGAATCATAAAAGCTAAACCTACATGAAGACAGCTGTTACACACCAAGCCCAAGAAGTATTTTTAGATTTTCACCTTCCAGTCCTCCAGAGAAACAACGCATTATACATATCATCCTTTCCCTTACCTTTAATTGGCAATAATAATAGCAGATAGAAGTTAATAGAAAGTTTGAGAAGATTCACTTTTTCCTGCTGTCCTTTCTGTTATACTAGTATGTTCTATAAAATCATGCCAGAGTAATAAGATTAATTTTCTCAAGGGCTACTCAGCAATAAAGAAGGACTAAGTGCAAGTATATTCTAATGTTAATAGTCTAATCTCACATATCTGAAGACACCCATATACAACAGCTTATATTTAATGTTCAATCTTCACTTTACTATTACAATCCATGAAAATTTAAGATGTTACAATATAAACCCGTCTTTCAGTTTAGCAAAAATGAAAGCAAAAAGGTGTTTTCTGACATGCTCATTTATCAATAATAGGTATTATTGCAAAGAAAAGAAAAGAAAAAAGAGGAGAGGAGAGGAGAGGAGAGGAGAGGAGAGGAGAGGAGAGGAGAAGGAGAAGGAGAGGAGAGGAGAGGGAGGAGAGGAGAGGAGAGGAGAAAGAAAAGAAAAGAAAAGAAAAGAAAAGAAAAGAAAAGAAAAGAAAAGAAAAGAAAGAAAGAAAGAAAGAATTACGGTGAAGGAAATAATCTTCCCC
Source organism: Ahaetulla prasina (assembly GCF_028640845.1). Classification (NCBI taxonomy): domain Eukaryota; kingdom Metazoa; phylum Chordata; class Lepidosauria; order Squamata; family Colubridae; genus Ahaetulla; species Ahaetulla prasina. Next base: position 304,972,370 of record NC_080539.1, on the reverse strand, counting down.
AAAACCTGTACAGTACTACAATTTGGGTACTCCAGACCAGACCAGACCAGTATTGTACCAACCAGGCTGTAAGCGTTACATAGGGAAATCCTAATTCCCTTGAAGCAGTTTTATGTAATTTCACATAATGTGTGTAATGGTGAGATAGTTGTTACTTAAAAAATAAATGTAATCAAGTCCTAAATGCAATAACGCTATTGAATAATTGCAGAGACAGATCCCCAACAATGATAACGTAACCCAAATCTGGAACTTAATAGGGAGGGTAGCAAAGTCAAGCCACCAAAAGTTCATACAAAATTGAGAAACTGGAAATGCATTTTAAGTTATGGGTGTGAAAAGATTTGTCCACATTCCAGCAGGGCACAATAAACTGGCCTCTCTGCCTCAGAAGTTATGTATTTCCCAGCTAGCTGAAACTGGAGATCACACAGAAGAGTATATTACTGCACAATGACCTGTGAAGGTTGTACTCCAAAGAAGAGATCAGATTATGACAAATATTATTTCTCTAGAGCGAGACCCTCTAGGCAGCCTCCATGAAATTAATGTATTTCTTAACACGAATTCAAGGCTGTTAGAAAAAGAAAAAGAAAAAAAGCAAAGGGCACAAAGCAAAAAAAAAAAAAAAAGGACCCTTCTGTTTGTAATACACAAACTAAGTTACAGAGAGCATATGGCAAACAGAGCAGAGGGCAACAAAGACAAACATTCTTGCATTCCAAATTCATAATTTTGCAAAAGCTTTATTTGGCTGAAAAAAAGTGATTTCCAATAACAATGTTTCAGTCGTTCCCTTTGCTACATTTTTTTACATTTGATCTGGCATTTATTACATTGGCAATGCTAGAGTGTTTATTTAAAATAAATTATTTCCACGTGAAATAGCAGTACAACAATAATAACAATACTACAAGTCTTATTAGTGTTATGTACAATGCATTCAGAAAGTATTCAAACTCCCTTCACTTTTGTCAATTTTGTTATGCTACAGCCCGATTCTACAATTGTTGGGATTCCTTTTTTTCCTCATTAATCTACACTCAGTACCCCATAATGACAAAGTGAAAAGAGAAGTTTAGAAATGTCTGTAAATTTATTAAAAAGAAAAAAACCTGAAATACCATATTGACATAAATATTCAGACCCTTCATTCGACTACTTTGTTGAAGCACCTTTGGCAGCAATTACAGTCTCGAGTCTTTTTGGGTATGATGTGACAAGCTTTGCACACCTGGATTGGGAGATTTTCTGCCATTCTTCCTTGCAAATCCACTCAAGCTCAGTCAAGTTGGACGGCGACCGTTGGTGAACAGCCATTTTCAGGTCCTTCCAGAGATATTCAATAGTGTTCAAATCAGGGCTCTGGCTGGACCACTCTAGGACATTCAGGGAATTATCCCTAAGCCATTCCTGTGTTGTCTTGGCTGTGTGCTTAGGATCGTTGTAATGTGGTGAAATCCAAAATTTTTTATTACCGGTTCTGTGGGCATGGCTTGGTGGGCGTGATGTGGTTGATGGGCGTGGCTTGGTGGGCGTGGCAGTGGAAGGATACTGCAAAATCCCCATTCCCTCCCCACTCTTGGGAGAAGGATATTGCAAAATCTCCATTCCCACCCCACTCTGGGGCCAGCTACAGGTGGTATTTGCTGGTTCTCCAAACTGCTCCAAATTTCCACTACCGGTTCTCCAAAAACTGCTGGATTTCACCCCTGCTTTGGTCCAATCTGAGGTCCTGAGCCCTGTAGTTTTCACTGTGGAAAACACACAGGATTTCATTGAAGATATCCCTGTACTTTGCTCCATTCAACTTTCCCTCAACCCAATCTCTGAGTCCTGCTGCTGAAAAAAACAACAATCACACAGCATGATGCTGCCATCACCATGCTTCACTGTTGGGATGAATGTCTGGTTTCCTCCAGATATAATGTTTAGAATTGAGGCCAAATAGTTCAATCTTGATTTCATCAGACCAGAGAATCTTGTTTCTCACAGTGTGAGAGTCCTTCAGATTTATTATTATTATTTTATTTATTAAATTTCTATACCGCCCTTCTCCCGAAGGACTCAGGGCGGTGTACAGCCAGAATAAAAACACAGAATATATACAATTAAAAGAATTTAAAATGAAATATTACTATACGGCCGATAATTAAAACAATTAAAAATTTAAAATATTATTAAAACCCCAATTTAAAATCAACTATTTATGCCAGTCCTGCTTGAATGAATAAATATGTTTTAAGCTCACGACGGAAGGTCCGAAGATCAGGCAGTTGACGTAAGCCAGGGGGGAGTTCGTTCCAGAGTGTTGATGCTCCCACAGAGAAGGCCCTACTCCTGGGGGCCGCCAGCCGACATTGTTTGGCGGACGGCACCCTGAGAAGGCCCTCTCTGTGAGAGCGTAAGGGTCGATGGGAGGCATAAGGTAACAGCAGGCGGTCTCGTAAGTACCCGGGTCCTAAGCCATGGAGCGCTTTAAAGGTGGTAACCAGGATCTTGAAGCGCACCCGAAAGACTACAGGAAGCCAGTGCAGACTACAGAGCAGTGGTGTTACGTGGGAGCCACGAACAGCTCCTGTTACCACTCGCGCAGCTGCATTCTGGACTAACTGCAGCCTCCGGGTGCACCTCAAGGGCAGCCCCATGTAGAGAGCATTGCAATAATCCAGCCGAGACGTAACCAGAGCGTGAGTGACTGTGCATAAGGCATCCCGGTCAAGGAAGGGACGCAACTGGCGAACCAAGCGAACTTGGTAAAAGGCCCTCCTGGTGACGGCCGCCAGATGTTCATCAAAGGACAGCCGACCATCCAGGAGGACACCCAAGTTGCGAACCACCTCCTTTGGGGCCACTAACTGCTTCAACAGTCAGCTGCGGATGCAGCTGACTGTACCGGGTGCCGCATCCACAGCCACTCCGTCTTGGAGGGATTGAGCTTGAGTCTGTTTCTCCCCATCCAGACCCGTACGGCTTCCAGGCACCGGGACAGCACTTCGACCGCTTCGTTGGGGTGGTCCGGGGTGGAAAAGTACAGCTGAGTATCATCAGCGTAAAGATGATAACTCACCCCGAAACCACTGATGACCTCACCCAGCGGCTTCATGTAGATGTTGAACAGGGTAGGCGAGAGAATCGACCCCTGAGGTACCCCACAAGTGAGGCACCTCGAAGACGACCTCTGCCCCCCTGTCAACACTGTCTGCGACCGGTTGGAGAGATAGGAGGAGAACCACCGATAAACGGTGCCTCCCACTCCCAACCCCTCCAACCGGCGCAGCAGGATACCATGGTCGATGGTATCAAAAGCCGCTGAGAGATCTAATAGGACCAAGGCAGAGGAACAACCCCTGTCCCTGGCCCTCCAGAGGTCATCCACCAACGCGACCAAAGCCGTCTCCGTGCTGTAACCGGGTCGGAAGCCGGACTGGAATGGGTCTAGATAGACAGCTACCTCCAGGTGCCGGGGAAGCTGCCATGCAACCACACTCTCTACAACCTTCGCTAAAAAGATGCTTTTTTGCAAACTCCAAGGGAGCTTTCTTTGCCATAAAGCCCAGATCAGTGGAGGGCTGCAGTAATGGCTGTCCTTTTGGAACCTTGTCCCATCTCCACACAAGATCTCTAGAGCTCAGTCAGAGTGACCATTGAGTTCTTGGTCATCTCTCTTTCCAGGGCTCTACTCCCCGAATTGCTCATTTTGGCAGGGCAACCAGCTCTTGGAAGAGTCCTGGTTGTGCCAAATCTCTTCCATTTGAGCATTATGGAGGCCACTGTGCTCTTAGGAATCTTCAGTGCAGCAGAAATTTTATTGTAGCCTTCTCCAGATCTGTGACTGCTGGTTGTCTCTCTTCCCTTCAACCTTGGTTATTAGTTGCACTTCACAACTGGCATATGCTTGGAGTTTGATTCTCTGAATTCCATGGGCCTTACCTCTGCCAGTGTATGTGTATCCTTCAGATGGGTTGACAGGTTAAGAATCTTTCTTATCTTTTCCTTAAAGGATTGAGTTAATCCATCCATCCCTTCAGATGGTGATGAGTCTTGCCTGGCTTTACTTACACTTCCAGCTTGTCTGGAACACTTGTGGGTGACCTCAAATTCTCTCCATGTCTAAAAGGAATTGTAGAGCTGGTCTTCTTGCTGGCTCTTCATTCTTCACAGTTGGAATTCCTAATTCCTCTCTGTCAATGACTTTGATCACAGTAGAGTTTTATCTTTTGTTTCCTTCAATTTTTCTGAATAATTTTGTTTTTTAAGATAATATTAGCATCCTGGGGAATCAAACCTGTGAGATTTTTTGAACTTCAGTGAATTTAAAGGGATCCAAAATCAGGAAGGCCTGCGCTGGTGTGTCTCACAGTTCTGGCTCATGTAACATGCTATCATATAACATGGTTTATGTGCTCTCAGGTGTGACTTTATAAACAGGATAATTTGGTTTAGCATGCTGTGTCAAACTGGCCTATTATGAATCATTTAACGAATCATAATTAAGTAAACTATGCCCTAATGTGATGTGTGAGCCAATATTTATTGCAACAATAGAACAATTTAGAAAAATCTGGCTTCCTGCAGATCAGTGATGGGTTGCTACTGGTTCGCCCTGGATCGGGCGAACTGGTAGCAGCGGTGGGAGGCTCCACCCACCCGCCTGGATGCTTCTGTGCATGTGCAGAAGTGTTGTACATGCAAGCGTACGCGCACCCATGAGCAAACTGGTAGTGATGGGTTTTGAAGCCCGCCCCTACTGCAGATATGTTGGGGCTGTAATTACCAGGACTCCCAACCAGGTTAGAAATTCTAGTGGTCACAGTGGCTAGGAATTCTGTGCCTGGCAGCCTCAAAACACTTGGGGAAGTACTAAACTAGGACATGGACAGGTTGCTGGGGCGGCTGAATGCCACCACATATTTATTGGACCCGTGTCCCTCCTGGTTGGTGCTGGCCACCCGGGAGTTTACACGAGGCTGGCTCCAGGGAATTGTCGACGCTTCCTTGAGGGAGGGTGTTGTTCCCACCGCCTTGAAAGAGGCGGTGGTGAGGCCCCTCCTCAAGAAGCCCTCCCTGGACCCAGCTGTTTTGGGAAACTACCGTCCAGTCTCCAACCTTCGCTTTGTGGCCTCATCACCACCTCTTTCAAGGCGGTGGGAACAACACCCTCCCTCAAAGAAGCGTCGAAGGTTGTTGAGAGTGTGGTGGCACATCAGTTACCCCAGTACCTGGATGAATCTGTCTATCTAGACCCGTTCCAGTCTGGTTTCCAACCCGGGTACAGCACGGAGACAGCTTTGGTTGCGTTGGTGGATGACCTCTGGAGGGCTTGGGACAGGGGTTATTCCTCTGCCCTGGTCCTCCTAGATCTCTCAGCGGCTTTCGATACCATCGACCATGGTATCCTGCTGCGGCGGTTGGGGAGTTTAGGAGTGGGAGGCACCGTTTTTCGGTGGTTCTCATCCTATCTCTCCGACCGGTCGCAGACGGTGTTGGCAGGGGGGCAGAGATCGACCGCAAGGCGCCTCCTGTGTGGGGTGCCACAGGGGTCGGTTCTCTCACCTCTCCTGTTCAACATCTACATGAAGCCGCTGGGTGAGGTCATCAGTGGTTTGGGGGTGAGTTATCAACTGTACGCGGATGACACCCAGCTGTACATTTCCACCCCTGACCACCCCAATGAAGCTGTCGAAGTGTTGTCTTGGTGTTTGGAGGCCGTGCGGGTCTGGATGGGGAGAAACAGGCTCAAGCTTAACCCCTCCAAGACTGAGTGGCTGTGGATGCCGGCATCCCGGTACAGTCAGCTGCAACCGCTGCTGACTGTTGGGGGCGAATCATTGGCCCCAATGGAGAGGGTGCGCAATCTGGGCGTTCTCCTGGATGGATGGTTGTCTTTTGAAGATCATTTGGCGACCGTCTCCAGGAGAGCTTTTTACCAGGTTCGCCTGGTTCGCCAGTTGCGCCCCTTTCTAGACCGGGATTCCTTATGCACGGTCACTCATTTCTCGTCACTTCTCGCCTGGACTACTGCAATGCTCTCTACATGGGGCTCCCCTTGAGGAGCACCCGGAGGCTCCAGTTGGTCCAGAATGCAGCTGCGCGGGTGATAGAGGGAGCCACTCGTGGCTCTCATATAACACCTATCCTGCGCAGACTGCACTGGCTGCCTGTGGTCTTCCGGGTGCACTTCAAGGTGCTGGTTACCACCTTTAAAACGCTCCACGGCTTAGGACCGGGATATCTTCGGGACCGCCTTCTGTTACCACATGCCTCCCACCGACCGGTGCGCTTCCATAGAAAGGGTCTCCTCAGGGTGCCGTCAGCCAAACAGTGTCGGCTGGCGAGCCCCAGGGGGAGAGCCTTCTCTGTGGGGGCACCTACCCTCTGGAATGAGCTTCCCCCAGGACTTCGACAACTTCCTGACCTTCGGACCTTTCGCCGCGAGCTGAAGACGTATTTATTCTTTCGAGCAGGACTGGCATAAAATGGGTTTTTAATTGGATTTTAAATGGGGTTTTATATTATATTATGTATTTTATATTTTAATTTATAGGCCATATTGAATAAGTTTTTTAAATAGTGATTTTACTGTAGTGTATTGTATTGTATTTTATCTGGCTGTTCACCGCCCTGAGTCCTTCGGGAGAAGGGCGGTATAAAAATTAAAATATTATTATTATTATTAAAAAAAATAACAAGTAAAATAAAATCAAAATTAATTAGCCTTTTTCACATTCCTCCGTTTAATTTTCAAGGGTTCTTGCTCTCTTTTCTGCTTCTACAGAGTTTAGAAGCTCCTTTACATATCTCAAACAGTTACAAAACATTTTGTTTTGCTTTTTCGTAGGGAAAAAAAAAGACAGTCAAAATATAAGCCAAACATTTGTGCTGCTAACCTTTGTTAGAGATTCATGTTATCCTTTCCCTGACATTATGAATCAGTAGCTCAATCAGGTTACAAGCCGTGTGACAGCCTTTGGATCCCAGCCAATCTGAATTAATTTTCCACTTCACTTTCATTAAGTGCCAATGCCACTCAAATCCTCCAGCAGATTTTTAAGTCTGAGTCAGTTTTCCCTTAATTTCATTTGGTAAATAAAATATTTCTATGATGGCAGGTAATCAGGATAAGAGACCTTGAATAAGGAGCTGCCCACTTACCATGATTGTCACAGAACCATTGCTGCCTAACCTATTGCATCAAAAGGAAAGCAATTATGAGAGAGGTATTCAAATATTAGCCTGTATTCCCACAAAACATATGAGCAGGCAGCAGATTTACATTGGCCAACCATAGACCCAACTACTAATGCACCTACTTTCCATACCTTCTATCAGCCCATCCACATAGTCAACAAACATGTGAAAGGTACTGATATGTGGATGTGGGCTCGAGAGCCTCACCTGACTCTGTATGCATACAAATAAAAATCAGACTGTAACTAACAGTGTCCATCATTACAGGTAGTCTGACAATTATGGTCACAGGTCGTAACGATCGTAAAGTGAGTCATCACGTGATTGACATGAGTTCATGACTTTTTGCAGCAGTCATTAAGCAAACATGGTCATTGTAAAGCAAATGTCACAGCTGCTAAACTAATGCAACGCCATTGTTTATTATGGGCTGATTTTTGCCAGAAGGAAATACAGGTAGTCCTTGACTTACAACAAGAATAGAGCCCCAAATTTCTGTTGTTAAGAGAGATATTTGTTAAGTGAATTTTGCCCCATTTTACAACCTTTCCTGCCACAGTTGTTAAGTGAATCATTGCAGCTGATATGTTAGTAACCTGGTTGTTAAGTGAATCTGGTTTCCCCATTGACTCTGCTTGTCAGAAAGTTACAAAAGTTGATCACATGACCTTGGGACAGAGCAGTGGTCATAAATATGAAACAATTGCCAAGCATCTGAATTTTGATCATTTGATTATGGGGAGGCTGCAAAGGTTATAACTGAGAAAAATGGTCATAAATCACTTTTTCCAGTGCCGTTGTAACTTTGAATGGTCACTAAATGAATTGTTGTAAGTTAAGGACTACCTGTACTGGTTTCCGATAAAACCATCGTAAATCATGGTCACATGAAAGCAGGGCACTGCAAACGGCTATAAATGTGGCCAGTTATGGAGCACCCAAAATGTGATCATGTGACTGTAGAGGCAGCAGCATTGGAGCTTTGCAACTGGGTCATAAGTCCCTTTTGAACGTGATTGTAACTTAGATCAATCACTTAACGACCAGTCATAACTTGAGGAATACCTATAATCGGGTCTCTTCAGCAGGTGGCCAATGCCAAGTCCTACTTTGTGCCCCAGAAGTGAACAAGGTGGGTTGGCCTGCTGCGAGAGAGAAAGGCAAGAGGAGGAGACCCAGCAAGCTGGTACAAGCTCTGTCCTCAACCATCATCCACATCTCAAAGGCCAAGATGCATGGCTCTCCTGGTCTCCTTCTTCCTTCTCCCATCCTGCGTTCCCAGATAACCACTTTTGCATGAGTGTTCTTCAAGAGCAGCAGCTGGTAAATGGCTAGTTTGAAAATAATGAGAAGGAAGGAAGGAAGGAAGGAAGGAAGGAAGGAAGATCTTGTTTCTTTTATATGTGATGTTTAAAACAGCCATAAGCTTTCACTAATTATTTTGTTATTGCATGTTAAGGTTGTTTACATATTTTTATTATTTTATTGTATGCAAGTCTATTTTTAATTCTACTTGGAGATGCAGTGCGCAGCAAAAAACCTTTTTGATGGCCTATCCTTTCTACCCATGTGTAGTCACCAGCAATTGGAGCAGCCTAAAAATCCAATAAATAAGCAGGCAAGCAAGCAAACATTCAAAGATGTTTAATGCAGCCCTTCCTGTTATTCGTTTCAAGTGTTTGGAGACAGATGGCACGATTTACAAAGAACTTGCCCTGTGCATGCTTTCTCCTAAAATGAATATGCAGTGTTTAAGGCGGGATTTATGGTCTTACCACCAAGTGCTATTGATTTCCATGGAAATGTGTGCCAACTGATTGTTATTAGTGGAGACTGCCACATCTCCATGGCTCTTAATTTTATTAGGCTGACTGCATGACTATATAAATATGCACATGATCCAAGTCCCAGCGCTCAAATTCTTGATAGCAAGTTGAATTCTAAATTAGATAATATAAAACTGAAGATTCTGCTCTAATATTATTAGAAGATGGAAGATTACCAATGTGGATATCACATAGATTTGAAATTTTAAAGTAGCTCACTGGTGAATATTGATTGCAATGTGCCCTCTTGTCCCTTTAAAGCCTCTCAGAAAACCAAAATGAATTCTTCTGGATGATTTCTTTCTAGTGTACTAAAAAAAATGAAATAGGCAGGATTTTCCTTTCAAAAATAGCATGCCAGATTATTAGAAGTATTTTTCCCTTGATTATAGCTTATGATCCTTGCAAGTCTGTAAACTTGCAAAATGTGTGTGTGTGTCTCTGCATTAACAGAAGGATAGAATCAAGATCACTTGTAGTGTCCGTACCACTTTATAATGCCTTGGTAAAACCACAATGGAATATTGCACCAAGTTTTTAATGATATTAAAAAAAATGTTGAGATCCTATAAAGAATACAGAGAAGAACAACTAAGATGATTAGGGAACTGGAGGCTAAAGCATATGAAGAAGTGTTGCAGAAATTGAGTATATCTAGTTTAATGAAAAGAAGGACTAGGGGAGACATGAATAGAATAGAATAGAATAGAATTTTTATTGGCCAAGTGTGATTGGACACACAAGGAATTTGTCTTGGTGCATATGCTCTCAGTGTACATAAAAGAAAAGATACGTTCATCAAGGTACAACATTTACAACACAATTGATGATCAATATATCAATGTAAATCATAAGGATTGCCAGCAACAAGTTATAGTCATACAGTCATAAGTGGAAAGAGATTGGTGATGGGAACTATGAAACGATTAATAGTAGAAGTGTTCCAATATCTCAGGGGCTGCCACAAAGCATAGGGAGTCAGGCTATTCTCCAAAACACCTGAAGGCAGGAAAAGAAGCAATGGATGAAAACTAATCAAGGAGAGAAACAACCTAGAAATAAGGAGGAATTTCCTGTCAGTTTGTTTCCTGACAGAATAATTAATTAATCAGTGGAACAACTTGCCTCCAAGTTGTAGTTGCTCCAATACTGGAGGTTTTAAAGAATAGATTGGATAACCATTTATCTGAAATTGTATAGGGACGTGATGGCGAGCCTATTGTACACATGCCGGAGGTGGCAAGCAGAGCTATCTTTCTGGGGACACGATCTGTTGCCCAATCACCTGCAGCTGCGCCTGCGCGCGTGCCCCAGCTGGTGTTTGGGCCTCCAGTGCACATGTGCACAATTCAGGTGACCCAACTGGTCTTTGGAGCTCTCCTGCACATGCATGCACATTTGTGCATGTGCGCAAAAGTATTTGTGTGCAGCACGTGCATGTGTAGACAGCTTTCATGCATGTGCATTGCTTCTGAGAAAACTATGTGCATGCGCAGATGGTGCGATTGCGCTCACGGTGCATGGGGGTACGAGTGAAAGCCATGTGCATGCGCAGATGGTGTGGTTGCGCATGCAGCGCATGGGGGAGGAGCCATGCTTTAGCACGGATAGTGTGCAAAGTGAGAGAAGCACATAACTGTTCAGCACTCGGTGAGTCAAAGGTTCGCCACCACTGGTATAGGGTCTCCTGCCTGAGCAAGGGATTGGACTAAAAGATGTCCAAGGTCCCTTCCAAATCTATTATTCTGTCAAAAGTTTATCCATATAGCCTTTTTCTCTCAATTTTTCTTTCCCACACAATCTCAAACTGAGGACTTCCTCAGTTTATGAAGCCTAAAATCCGGGAAGTACCAAAAAATATAGCACTAGTTAGCAGTAAAACTATAAACATTTACTATCATTTTCTCTCTCTCTCTCATTATTCCCCCATTCACTGACCCAAAATCTCAGGCTGAGAACTTTTTTGACTGTGATATTAATATCCTTTTAACTGGAAATCCCAGTAGAAATTGAATATTTAACCCTTGCAACTTCAATCTCAGTTCTACAGATTAATTTCTTCTAGCTGAAAGACCTTATGAGAACTGCAGGAGGAGAGGATTTATATTGGCTTTACAAATCAGTCAAAATTTTAAAGACTTTGTCTCGTTTCTGGATACAGTATATGTTTCATAACTAATGGAATTTTATTTAACAATCTTTGTTGAATAAGCCATAACTGATTGGGTTCACACCTCAATCTAAGACAAAATCAAATAAATCACATTATAGCTTAGTGCAATAGCTGAATTCAAACATTAAACCAATGCAGTTGTGCATGTTTTATGCATTCATATTTTCTGTACTCAGTAGACTAATTTAACTCCTAGCATTTATATCATGAATCCCTCCTAATCTAAAGAAATTCAGTACATGTTTCCATTATCTTAGAGCAGTAAAATATTGTTCAGTTTGGTTCAATATTAATAAATATTGAAAAAATAGTAATACGTTTTTCTTTATATTAGCATGTAAGGTTTGGTGTTAATGGACATGTATTGCTCGCTGTGAAATATAGTTGTAAAATAGTTTTTAGCACCAACCCAGTCTCCTGCCACATGAAAAACAAAACTGTCAGGAAAAATCAATCAATCAGTCAACCAACCAATCAATCAATCAATCAATCAACATGAGAGCCAGTTTAGTGCAGTTTTTCAAGTGCTGGATCAGAATGGTGAGACCCAAATTTCTCACTTGGCTATTGAGCATTTTGGGGCTGGGTACTATCTGTTTCTCAAGCCAAAAGGGAATGAAATAAAGCAAGGTTCCTATCTATTCCACAGTGACTTTGGAAAGCAAAGACCAGAGGCTCTCTAAATGGAGAATGATATGTTTAGGAGAAATTCCCTAGAATTTCACCTGAAGTTAGAAAAAAAAAGAACTAACAAAAGACTTCATGAGAGCCACTGTGTCATGTAAGTATATAAGCAAGAAGAGAGGAGGGAAATCTACATGTAATCCGTCTGGTTCCATAACGACTAATCAAAAATAAAGACAAATGTTTAAGTTAAAAATCTGCACACAGTATTCAGATAAAGAATTTAACCTTCTATTCAGAAACTAAAGATAATGTATGGGAGAATTATATTGATTTATAATGCATTTGTGCATGGGTGGTTGGTGATGGCTGGAATCCAAACCTGTCCATTACAAATTTTGAAGAAAAGCTTAAATGTCAGGGGCGTTGAAATAACATTAGTCTTCTGCTGTGCAATCTATTTGCATCAGAAGAGACAAATCTATCCTGAGGTTGGCGTGATCGGCTACAACTCTTAGGGCACCATTTCTACTTCCCAGTCTCTAAGAAACTATTTAAAGTACACTTGTACTTATCATCACTTCTGCCAAACTCAAATTAGGGAATGAGATTCCAGCTGATCCCCAAGAGAATACAAAGCAAATCATTTGGTTACAGTGCTATAGGGAGCATTTTTAAAATATTTTCCATAGGCTTGTGCAGTTATAGGGATTCAAAGTAGCTCCAAATAAACCAATGCACATAGCCAATATTTTATAATCAAAGAGATATGCAGCTGGTGTAAAATCTTTATGGAGATTCTATAACTACAGTATAGTATATTAGAATTCCAATTTAGAGACTGCATTACAATTTACCATTGATAAAATAATCAACTGTAAGGTTTCATAAGCACTATTAACCCATGTAAAAAAGAGTAGCCTAATCCAATTTAAGTCAATAATAATAAAATTGTGACCTAACAGAAAAATAGCTCTTTATATCCTTAAAATTAATTTCTCCTGATTTCAGTTTCAATTCTTTGTTTGCTGCTGTTGAAATTCTGAAGAAAACCAGCTGATGAAACAGAGTCTTCTTGACTCTGAAGAAAATTGGGAACAACTGTTTTTTTCCATTAATTCATTTACTGTGCATGATTTCCTGGGTTATGCAATTTTCTGATTTAAATTTGAAAATTATAATGGAAGCTGTGGGAGATAGTATTATTAGGAGATGTAATTTAGAAACAGATAGGCCGAAGGAAGAGGCAAATTAGTATACAGATCATTGAAATTTTATCACAAGGCTTTCAACTTGGGCTACCATACTGAAGCTAAATATAATGTATGTTTTTAAAAGTTAAAAATGTACAGTTGATAATTTTTAGAGATATGAATATATGAAACATTATTTGATTCAGTAGGCATTAATACAGCGGTGAAGATAAAGTAGATCTATTATAATGAATCTATTATCTGAGAGGTTTGTAATAATTGGAATAGTGTGCTGTAATGGTTTGAATGATCAGGTTGTTTTTGATATAAACACTTCATTTTTTATAAGACCACTATTATACCACTACAGCACAACCAAGATAAGCTATGAAAAGGATAATACTATCATATATCAACAATATCTCAGAAACAACCAACAGACTATTACAGCCACATGGCAACCATGTAGCACACAAACCTACTAAAGATCTCCAAAACATCTTAAGTAAACTAAAAGACTCAGCAACCCAAAAAGGAAAAATAGAATTATTTACAACCTACAGTATAAGGTCTGCAATAAGACTATGTAGGACAGCCAGGCAGAAGACCGTCTGTAGACCGTGGTACCGTCCTAGCTGAACCTTTGTGTACAATTTTTGAAATATCGTTTTGAACTAGTTCTCTGCCTGATCTATGGTCATTAACTATAGTAACACCAATCTTTTAAAAGAGTGACCCTAGTTCACTTGAAAATTATAGACCAATCTCTATTCAGATAGCAAAAGCACTTAGACTTCTATATTGCTTTATAGTGCTTTACAGCCTTTTCTAAGCGGTTTACAGAGTCAGCATAATGCCCCCAAAAGTTTTACCCACCTCGGAAGGATGGAATGCTGAGTCAACCTTGAGTCTGGTGAGATTTGAACTATCAAATTGCAGGCAGCCAGCAGGCAACTGAAGTAGCTTGCAGTACTGCACTCTAACCACTGCGCCACTGTGGCTCATAACAACACAATAATAAACAAACAAAAAACAATACCCCAATCAAGGAACTACCAAGGAGAAAACATCCCCACCAAAACTAGCAGGGCAAGCTATAGTATATAAACCTAGAGTCAGCCCACATTCACTAGCACTGAACATTTATCCAGTTAGGTAATGAAGCACCTGCAAACAAAAACCAAGCTCAGGGAGCACACAGAACTCCACAGTTTAGCTACTGTACATGTATTCTTTTCGATTGTCTTGATATCATTACATACCTAAGTCATTGGCCTATCATGAGCCACTCATCATTTTGATGTCATTGTTAGAAATGCTGTTGAATTCAGTGGGCTACCGATATTCTCTTCTATAGGAATAAAAAGCATTGCTGGAGCCCTGCACGTTTTAAACAGATGGGGTGCTACAAGGGTGAGAAACAAACATTAATCATACGTTTGTTCGTGCCAATAACCTGTTATGTAGCTATTTACATAAAAGGATATTACTATAGATGTGGAAAGACTCTAAAGAGGGCAAAGTGAGTTGCTTGGAGTTAGTAACCCTGGCATCAGTCTGCTGGTGTTTGGCCAGAAGTCTATATTACTTTTATTGGAAAATGATGGATGTCTCCAATCCTGTCATTAGGATCAATGGGAATTTGGGTATCGGCTTCCAGGGGATTTGAACTTTTCCGCATGATGCATTAACTTGGAACAGATTTATAAATTAAAAATAGCAGGGACTGAAAAAAAATGGCAACAACCAAGTACAAACGATTAGGTCAGCAGAATGCTTTAGTCAGAGTAAGTGATTTTTGGCAAAAACACATGCCGGGGAAGTGCAAAACCTCATTCACTTCATATGCAATAAAACCTCCTGGCAAGTCACAGCCTCATCTTCTGAAGACATGAAATAGTGAGATAATAAAATTGAGTAGGTTTATTCAGAGCAACCAAAGGCGGAATTGTTAACCCTTTTGAGTTAACTCTCCCGAGTAGATGCTATTCAGAAGCGTAGGGGGGACTTACAGTACCTGATCATAATAGCTAGGAATTCTGGGTGTTTTCACATACTGGGGAGTAGGGGGAACAGCAAATTGTTGTGGCAACTTTCCAAGTGATTGGTATTAAATTTTAGATATAATAACATTTTATCGAATTTTAGATACAGCCTCATTTATAACCTGCCCATAGATTGCTTCTTTTGGACTTTAGGGCCAAGTCAAGTTGTTTTATGGATGTATCAGAATAGCAGAATAACAGAGATGGAAGGGACCTTGGAGGTCTTCTAGTCCAACCCCTGCTTAGGCAGGAAGCCCCCCCCCCATATCTTTGTATTTTAATATTGTCTCATATTTTATTTATTAATTTATTCGCTAGATTTGTAAGTGCTTCAGATCATTCATGGACTCATTTCTTGTATTAATCTAAGGCTGTAATAAACTGCCTTACTGGCTATTCTTATTTATTGCATGCACTCAATGGTTCTGTATATTAACATGGCATTTCACTCTTCGCAGAACAGGAGGCAGCCAAAATGCACATGTAAATAAGAAACAGTTTTCTTCCCAGGATCATATGAACATGTATATACTTTATATCCTGTATATATTATAAAGTAGATTTATTTTCATGTTCTTTCAGAATGATGTATCTTGCGAGAGAAAGGGCAAAACATAAATGTATTTATAAATGCTGTCAAGAAGATCAGAAACCTTTTCTTTTTCATCTTTCTTTCCCTTTTCTATTTCTTTTGCCTTTTTCACTATTCACTACTTTTCTTTATTATTGTTGCTTTCTTTTATGGTTTTACTTCGTTGAAAATTTCTTCAATAAAAACAATTTTAAAAAGAAAAAAAAAATCTCTATGCACATATATAATCCAAGGTTGACTTCCATGTTTATTTTTTCTACTCTTACAGAGAACATTGCTATGAAATGAAATGACATTCTTTCACTATGGAATAAGAAGGGATATTGGCATAATATTTCTTGTTGGGTTCTGCAACCCAACAAGAAAAACACAGACTTCAGAGGATAATTAGAACTGCAGAAAAAATAACTGCTACCAACTTGCCTTCCATTGAGGACCTGTATACTGCACGAATCAAGAAGAGGGCCGTGAAAATATTTGCAGATCCCTCGCATCCTGGACATAAACTGTTTCAACTCCTACCCTCAAAACGACGCTATAGAGCACTGCACACCAGAACAACTAGACACAAGAACAGTTTTTTCCCGAAGGCCATCACTCTGCTAAACAAATAATTCCCTCAACACTGTCAGACTATTTACTGAATCTGCACTACTATTAATCGTTTCATAGCTCCCATCACCAATCTCTTTCCACTTATGACTGTATGACTATAACTTGTTGCTGGCAATCCTTATGATTTATATTGCTATATTGATCATCAATTGTGTTGTAAATGTTGTACCTTGATGAACGTATCTTTTCTTTTATGTACACTGAGAGCATATGCACCAAGACAAATTCCTTGTGTGTCCAATCACACTTGGCCAATAAAAAATTCTATTCTATTCTATAATAATGTGGAACCAATAGTGATTCCCATTTGTACCCAATAAACGAATAGCCAGGCCTTCTTTAAATCTAGAAAGCATTAGAGAATCAAAGATATCAAATTAAACCCACCTTAATGTGCTCACTAAGAGTGGCATTAAAATATATACATTTATAATTTCCAATAGTTAATAGCTATCCCATTGAAGATATTCCTCAGAGAATGTAAGAGAAAACCATGGATATCAACTTGTCAGACCCAAATCCTCTAATTTCCTTGATGTATCTAAACAAACACCCAATGTAAAAGCACCAACTTCATAGTCAAAACAGAAAGAAAATAAAAAGAAAATAAATTCTCCATATTCTTTTTTTAACCTTAGTGAAACAGACTAAATATTAGAAGTATTGTGTCATGGACATATGTTTATTGCTTGCTACTTAATTAAATTGATTAATAAATACACAATAACAGAATAAGGGTTGGAAGGGACCTTCTAGTCCAATTCCCTACTTAAGCAAGAAACCCTGTACCATTTCAGACAAATTGTTATTCAATCTCTTCTTAAAGCCTCCAGTGATGGATACCCACAGCCTCTGAAAGCAAGATGTTCCACTGGGTTAATTGCTCTCACTGCTGGGAAATTTCTCATTAATTCTAGATTGGTTCTCTGCTTGGTTAGTTTCCATTCATTGCTTCATATGTTTTAGCCTTCTGTCTCTAATCATCTTCATTGTTGTTCTCTGCACTCCTTCTAGAGTCTCAACATTTTTTTTATATCATGGAAACCAAAACTGGATGCAATATTCCAAGTGTGATCTTGCTGAGGGATTATAAAGTGGTACTAATAAACAACAACAACAGAGTTGGAAGGGACCTTGGAGGCCTTCTAGTCCAACCCCCTGCCCAGGCAGGAAACCCTACATCATCTCAGACAGATGGTTATCCAACATTTTCTTAAAAATTTCCAGTGTTAGAGCATTCACAACTTCTGCAGGCAAGTCATTCCACTTATTAATTGTTCTAACTGTCAGGAAATTTCTCCTTAGTTCTAAGTTGCTTCTTTCTTTGATCAGTTTCCACCCATTGCTTCTTGTTCTACCCCCAGGTGCTTTGGAGAACAGCACGATTCCCTCTTCTTTGTGGCAATCCCTGAGATATTGGAACACTGCTATCATGTCTCCCCTAGTCTTTCTTTTCATTAAACTAGACATACCCTTAAATCGGATGGCTCCTTAAATCGGCTCTGCGCATGCGCAAGATGGCTGCTTAACCGGGAGATCGGGAGGACGATGATACGGTGAAATGGGGGATGGCGACGCCCAGGCGGCCTGCCGAGCAGCCTGCGCCCCCCGGTTAGGTGTATTATCATCTGAGCAGCCGTGAGAGAGGTCTTGGGACCTCCTTGGACTCACGGCTGCCGAGACCGAAGCTGGGGAAGGGCGAGCTGCGAACGGCGGCCATCTTACTACTCGGCCGGGCGGGAGCCGAAGAAGGAAACAGCTGGACATGGAGAAAGGACGCCATGGAGGAAGGACGCCGGTACCCAGGTGGCCTGCCAAGCGGTTTCGCCCCCCGATCCGGTATGTCATCTTTCGGGCAGCCGGGGGAGAGGTCTGGGAGCCTCTCTGGACCCCCGGCTGCCGGGAACGAGGCCGGGGGATGGGCGAGCTGCGGATGGCTGCCACTGGGCTACGGACGAGGTTGCGGCTTGGATTTGGTTGGGGAAGCCGCAGCTGGGTTTCCCCCCGTTTCGTCGTTTTTTTGACATCTGGCATCTTCGGATGATTTCGGGGCTCTCCAGCTCTTCTTGATTTCCCCTGACCCCCTTTGGACTTGGTGGAGGGGCCTAGGGCCTAGGGCCTAGGGTGAAGGGCTGTGAAAGATCCCCCTTGTGGCCCCTACTGGAGGTGTCCTGGCCTAGTCTGGCCTGGTCAGGCCTAGCGGGGCCTGCTTCTTCTCGGACTAGGAGTTGCATTGTCATCTGCAACATGGGACATGTTGCATTGTCATTCTGCAACATCTATTGAGGAAACATCCATTTTGGAAATATCGGTGACGCCACGAACGGGGGAGATGAATACCACCTCTGTTAGGATGGATTTTAGGACTGAGCTTTGCGCAGAGTAGCAATAACTTTTTACTACCAGACTGCATCTGCGACTCATACCAGCTTGTATCAGCTTTAAGCCAGCCACCATCTGAAGACATCTTGGAAGATGGGTATCCACTTGGACTTGGCATTACATCCTGCCACCCCAGACATTACATTGCTACCTCACATCGTCTACTTTCTCCTGTTTATGCTTTTAACTTATTTATGCGATATTCTGCCTTAGAACTCTTGCACCTGCGAGGTGCCCCCGCCTCGCAGGAATGGCCCGCCGCATTATCAAGGGCCGGCCTCAATGACGGGTCTTGGGACCCACAGAGGTGGCATGCGAAAAAAAAGAGCCTTTGGGGGTTTTTAGATAGGGCTTTTTTAAGGGGTGGGAGGGTTAAGGCGGGCGTTGGGGGTAGCCCGTCGGGTGGGGAGCCAGTCCTTGCGCGTGCTCGTGACGGTTCTTTAATAGGTTCGGAGGTTAGGGGGGGAGATTGCGTTCCTGCTGGTGAGGGCGGCTCGATTTGCACGGTAAGTGGGAGGGGCAGATATGGCGGAAGGGGGGGATCATATCGTTCTGGGGGGGCGCACGCCCGATGTTTGCAAGCGGTCGCGCGCCCCGATCCCTCGTCCTTTTCCCGTTCCCCGGATGGCCTAGACCCCCAGAGCCTGGGCCTTCGGCTGATGTTATGCAACGCACGGTCCGTAGTTAATAAGGCCCCCCTAATATACGATCTTATTCAGGGGGGCGCTGCGGACCTTATAGGCGTTACGGAAACCTGGCTGGGCATGGAAGGGGGAGTGCCCCTTGTCGAGATGTGCCCGCCGGGTTTCCGTGCATTCCATCAGCCAAGGGCTCAGGGTAGGGGTGGGGGGGTGGCGGTTGTGATTAGAGAGAGTCTAGAGCCGAGGGAGATCACTGTACCTCAGATTGCCGGGTGCGAATCCCTCTTTGTGAGATGGGGTCATAGGTGTCAGATGGGCTTGCTGATCACGTACCTGGCTCCTTGCTGCATGACAGCTGCCCTGCCCGAGCTCCTGGAGGTGCTGGCCGGGGTGGCAGTGGAGACCCCCAGGCTTTTAGTCATGGGGGACTTTAACTTGCCATCGTCCGGCTCGTCATCGACGGCAGCTCGGGAGTTCATCGCTTCCATGACGGCCTTGGACCTGACCCAAGTAGTTGATGGCCCTACTCACATTGGGGGTGGCGCTCTGGACCTGATTTTTGTCTCTGGTCAGTGGTCGAGAGATCTGGACTTAAAGGAAATAGTCACTGAACCTTTGTCATGGTCAGATCACTCTCTTCTTCGTCTGGACTTTCTGACCGCCATTCACCACCGCAGGGAGACGGAGCCGACATGTTGGTTCCGTCCCAGGCGCCTGATGGACCCGGAGGGGTTCCGGACGGAGCTTGGGCCATTTCCTGAGGGTCTGGCTCACGGTTCGGCTGAGGAACTTGTTGCGGCCTGGGAACGGGCCGCGGCGGGGGCCTTAGACCGTGTCGTGCCTTTGCGGCCTCTGACCCAGCGCAGGTCCCAACCGGCTCCTTGGTTCTCCGAGGAGCTGAGAGGGATGAAGCGCCGGAGAAGACACCTAGAGAGTTCCTGGAGGTCTAGCCGTTCAGAAGCTGATCGGACACTAATGAAGTCCTATACTAGGGCTCACCTAGTGGCACTGAGGGAAGCGAGGCGTAGCTACGCCTCCTCCCTCATTGCATCGG
This sequence comes from Ahaetulla prasina, assembly GCF_028640845.1. Taxonomy (NCBI): domain Eukaryota; kingdom Metazoa; phylum Chordata; class Lepidosauria; order Squamata; family Colubridae; genus Ahaetulla; species Ahaetulla prasina. The sequence goes on along the minus strand of NC_080539.1, from coordinate 304,952,034 downwards.
CAGATAACCGCCCAGTGCCCTGTTTCGGGTGACCCGCTCCCTCCTACACCAGGGGGAGCGGGATGACCCGTTGCAGGGACGTGCTGAGGAGTTTAACGGTTATCTATATGATAAAATCGTTCAGCTTCGGGATGGTCTGGACCAAGATTGCGGTGATACGGGTGAGACGGCTGAAGGTGGTCTTGGTGACATTTTATGGGATGAGTTTGACCCTGTCGCTCCCGAGGACATGGACAGGTTGTTGGGGAGGCTGAATGCCACCACGTGTTTACTGGACCCGTGCCCCTCCTGGTTGGTGCTGGCCACGCAGGAGGTGACACGAGGCTGGCTCCAGGCGATTACGAGCGCTTCTTTGGTGGAGGGTGCCTTTCCGGCCGCCTTGAAAGAGGCGGTGGTGAGGCCCCTCCTCAAGAAGCCTTCCCTGGACCCGGCTGTTTTAGGTAATTATCGTCCGGTCTCCAACCTTCGCTTCGCGGTGAAGGTTGTAGAGAGTATGGTGGCGTATCAGTTTCCCTTGCACCTGGATGAAACTGTCTATCTAGACCCGTTCCAGTCCGGTTTCCGGCCCGGTTACAGCACGGAGACGGCTTTGGTCACGTTGGTGGATGATCTCTGAGGCCAGGATAGGGGTTGTTCCTCTGCCCTGGTCCTATTAGACCTCTCAGCGGCTTTCGATACCATCGACCATGGTATCCTGCTGCGCCGGTTGGAGGGATTGGGAGTGGGAGGCACCGTTTATCGGTGGTTCTCCTCCTATCTCTCCGACCGGTCGCAGTCGGTGTTGACAGGGGGGCAGAGGTCAGCCCCGAGGCGCCTCACTTGCGGGGTGCCGCAGGGATCGATCCTCTCGCCCCTTCTGTTCAACATCTATATGAAGCCGCTGGGTGAGATCATCAGTGGGTTCGGTGTGAGGTACCAGCTGTACGCGGATGACACCCAGCTGTACTTTTCCACACCGGACCACCCCAATGAAGCTATCGAAGTGCTGTCCCGGTGTCTGGAGGCCGTACGGGTCTGGATGGGGAGAAACAGACTCAAGCTCAATCCCTCCAAGACAGAGTGGCTGTGGATGCCGGCATCCCGGTACAGTCAGCTAAATCCGCGGCTGACCATCGGTGGCGAGTCATTGGCCCCGATGGAGAGGGTGCGCAACTTAGGCGTCCTCCTGGATGAACGGCTGTCTCTAGAAGATCATTTGACGGCCGTCTCCAGGAGAGCGTTCTACCAGGTTTGCCTGGTGCGCCAGTTGCGCCCCTTTCTGGACCGGGATGCCCTGTGCACGGTCACTCACGCTCTCGTGACGTCTTGCCTGGATTACTGCAACGCTCTCTACATGGGGCTCCCCTTGAAGGGCATCCGGAGGCTGCAGTTAGTCCAGAATGCGGCTGCGCGGGTTATAGATGGAGCCCCTCGTGGCTCCCGCATAACATCCATCCTGCGCAGGCTGCACTGGCTACCTGTGGCCTTCCGGGTGCTCTTCAAGGTTTTGGTGACCACCTTCAAAGCGCTCCATGGCATAGGGCCGGGTTATCTACGGGACTGCCTACTGCGACCAGATACCTCTCACCGACCCGTGCGCTCTCACAGAGAGGGACTCCTCAGGGTGCCGTCAGCTAGGCAGTGTCGTCTGGCGACGCCCAGGGGAAGGGCCTTCTCTGTGGGGGCTCCTGCCCTCTGGAACGAACTCCCCCCAGGACTCCGTCAACTTCCGGACCTCCGAACCTTCCGTCGCGAGCTCAAGACACATTTATTCATCTGTGCAGGACTGGCTTAGATTTTAAATTTATAAGGGTTTTAAATTGGTTTTAATATTTATATTTTCATTTTAATAATTGGGCATTAGAATAAGTTTTTTAATGATTATTTTAATTTGTATATTGATGTTTTATATGCCTGTGAACCGCCCTGAGTCCTTTGGGAGATAGGGCGGTATATAAATTCGAATAATAAATAAATAAATAAATAAAACCCAGTTCCTGCAATCGTTCTTCATATGTTTTAGCCTCCAGTCCCCTAATCATCTTTGTTGCTCTTCTCTGCACTCTTTCTAGAGTCTCAACATCTTTTTTACATCGTGGCGACCAAAACTGAATGCAGTATTCCTGCTTCGTGTAATCTTGATTCTCTCTCTGTTAATGCAGCCTAGGACTGAATTGGCATTTTTGGCAGCCGCAGCACACTGCTAATTCATATTTAAATGATTGTCCACTAGGACTCCAAGATCCTGAATAATTAATTACTATTCAGCCAGGTACCACCTATTCTATATCTGTGCAGTTGGTTTTTCTTGCCTAAATGTGGAACCTTATCATTAAAATTGATTTTGTTGGATAGGGCTCAGTGTTCAAGTCTGTCACGATCCTTCTTACAGTTAGTACTTTTGAGCCTATCTTCTGGAGTGTTAGCTCTTCCTGCCAGCTTGGTGTCATCTGCAAATTTGATGAATTTTCCCTCTATCCCTTTATCTAAATTGTTTATGAAGATATTGAACAGTACTGGAACCAAGATAGAGTCTTGAGGTACCCCACTGCATACTTCCCCCATGTAGATGCAGTTCTATTAAGGACTATGCGTTGAGAGCTGTTGATCAACCAGTTACGAATTCATCTGGTGGAGATGCTGTCTAACCCACATATTTCTATCTTATCAAGTAGTAGGTTGTGGTCTACTTTATCAAATACATTACTGAAGCCCAAGTAAATTATATCCACAGCATTTCCCTGGTCCACTAATTTGTCACATCGTCAAAGAATTTCTCAATGTCTGGCATGATCTGTTTTTGACAAACCCATATTGGTTTCGGTTTATAATTTTGCTTGTCTGTGGTGTCTAAGACAAGTTGCTTCACAACTAAGCTAATACAATTTTTGCAAAATAATCACAATTTTTTTCAACTTTTGATCTCAAATGGCTGTCTACAAGTTTCCCTGTTTGCCAAAGAATTGTATTTTGGATAATCTCACCATACTGTTTTCCATAAAACTACTCCCAGAATTCTATCTAGTACCACACCTTGAACAATCATAGTTTCAGGAAGTGGGGGATGATATTCAGTAACACATTATTTCAAAGAGGTAATTGTATTTTCTTACATAAAATCAAAACTAAACTGGAAAGATTTCAAACATTTTCCACCAAAGCTGGTGCAGAAAATGAAGAGGGAGGATCAACCATTTTACTTGTTAGGATGATTCAAGCCTATTAGTAGTATTACAAAAACTGTTTCACAAAATATTCATAAATCACTGTAATAAGAAAAAGTCATAAACATGTTATAAACGTGTAAAGGGTGGATTATCTAAATCTGAATCACTGGCTGATAAGAGTAATGATGGAAACTTAAATTAGGATAATATCTGAGCAATGAGAGGAAGATACGCCATTAAAAAACAAAAGAAAAGAAAAGAGAGTGGCTCATTTTAATTCATTCAAGAATGAACAACTGTGACAGTAATATAATTGAGAATGAGAGGTTTGAGGCTATGTTAATATTAAGATGACTGCACAGAAAGATTGTCTCATTGAGACAATCCCACTCTAGGTATTTATTCTAGGCATACTATTAAAGTGAAAGTCTGTTACTCATCTTCATCAGAATTAAATTTTTATTAATCCAAAGGCAGAAGCATTCCATCACACACATAAATGAAGGGCAGTGTTTGTAACTGGATAGCATGTATTGAATCTTTAATTATAGCCAAAATTACAGTTTTGATGGCTAGAATGATAGATAAGTCAGTCTGCAAATTTTGCTTTCTCCTACATTAAGTTTAGATCAATCCTATTTTTTTTAATCGGAATATTTTGGAGGAAAATAATAATAATAATAATAATAATAATAATAATAATAATAATAATAATAATAATAATAATAATAATAATAATAATAATAATAATATTTTATTTGTATACCGCCTTCTCCCGAAGGACTCAGGGCGGTTTACAGCCAAGATAAAATACAATAGAAACATATACAATACTAAAAACAGACATTAAAAAACTTATTAAATTTGGCCCAATTTTAAAATACAATCAAACCCTATAAAATTAATAAAAATTAAACCCATAAAATCAACTAAAAAATTAAAATTCAAGCCAGTCCTGCGAGACGGAATAGATAAGTCTTAAGTTCGCGGCAAAAGGTCCGAAGGTCTGGTAGTTGTCAAAGTCCAGGGGGAAGTTCGTTCCACAGGGCAGGAGCCCCCACAGAGAAAGCCCTTCCCCTGGGGGCCACCAGTCGACATTGCTTGGCTGACGGCACCCTAAGGAGTCCCTCTCTGTGAGAACGCACAGGTCAATGGGAGGTACAAGATGGCAGTAGACGGTCCCGTAGGTATCCCGGTCCTAAGCCATGAAGCGCTTTAAAGGTGGTAACCAATACCTTGAAGCGCACCCGGAAGACAACAGGCCACCAGTGCAGTCTGCGCAGGATGGGTGTTATATGGGAGCTCCCAACTGCTCCCTCTATCACCTGCGCAGCTGCATTCTGGACTAACTGGAGCCTCCGGATGCTCTTCAAGGGAAGCCCCATGTAGAGAGCATTGCAGTAATCCAAGCGAGAGGTCACGAGAACGTGAGTGACCGTGCATAGGGCATCCCGGTCAAGGAATAATCACAATTTTTTCAACTTTTGATCTCAAATGGCTGTCTACAAGTTTCCCTGTTTGCCAAAGAATTGTATTTTGGATAATCTCACCATACTGTTTTCCATAAAACTACTCCCAGAATTCTATCTAGTACCACACCTTGAACAATCATAGTTTCAGGAAGTGGGGGATGATATTCAGTAACACATTATTTCAAAGAGGTAATTGTATTTTCTTACATAAAATCAAAACTAAACTGGAAAGATTTCAAACATTTTCCACCAAAGCTGGTGCAGAAAATGAAGAGGGAGGATCAACCATTTTACTTGTTAGGATGATTCAAGCCTATTAGTAGTATTACAAAAACTGTTTCACAAAATATTCATAAATCACTGTAATAAGAAAAAGTCATAAACATGTTATAAACGTGTAAAGGGTGGATTATCTAAATCTGAATCACTGGCTGATAAGAGTAATGATGGAAACTTAAATTAGGATAATATCTGAGCAATGAGAGGAAGATACGCCATTAAAAAACAAAAGAAAAGAAAAGAGAGTGGCTCATTTTAATTCATTCAAGAATGAACAACTGTGACAGTAATATAATTGAGAATGAGAGGTTTGAGGCTATGTTAATATTAAGATGACTGCACAGAAAGATTGTCTCATTGAGACAATCCCACTCTAGGTATTTATTCTAGGCATACTATTAAAGTGAAAGTCTGTTACTCATCTTCATCAGAATTAAATTTTTATTAATCCAAAGGCAGAAGCATTCCATCACACACATAAATGAAGGGCAGTGTTTGTAACTGGATAGCATGTATTGAATCTTTAATTATAGCCAAAATTACAGTTTTGATGGCTAGAATGATAGATAAGTCAGTCTGCAAATTTTGCTTTCTCCTACATTAAGTTTAGATCAATCCTATTTTTTTTAATCGGAATATTTTGGAGGAAAATAATAATAATAATAATAATAATAATAATAATAATAATAATAATAATAATAATAATAATAATAATAATAATAATAATAATAATAATAATATTTTAATTTGTATACCGCCCTTCTCCCGAAGGACTCAGGGCGGTTTACAGCCAAGATAAAATACAATAGAAACATATACAATACTAAAAACAGACATTAAAAAACTTATTAAATTTGGCCCAATTTTAAAATACAATCAAACCCTATAAAATTAATAAAAATTAAACCCATAAAATCAACTAAAAAATTAAAATTCAAGCCAGTCCTGCGAGACGGAATAGATAAGTCTTAAGTTCGCGGCAAAAGGTCCGAAGGTCTGGTAGTTGTCAAAGTCCAGGGGGAAGTTCGTTCCACAGGGCAGGAGCCCCCACAGAGAAAGCCCTTCCCCTGGGGGCCACCAGTCGACATTGCTTGGCTGACGGCACCCTAAGGAGTCCCTCTCTGTGAGAACGCACAGGTCAATGGGAGGTACAAGATGGCAGTAGACGGTCCCGTAGGTATCCCGGTCCTAAGCCATGAAGCGCTTTAAAGGTGGTAACCAATACCTTGAAGCGCACCCGGAAGACAACAGGCCACCAGTGCAGTCTGCGCAGGATGGGTGTTATATGGGAGCTCCCAACTGCTCCCTCTATCACCCGCGCAGCTGCATTCTGGACTAACTGGAGCCTCCGGGTGCTCTTCAAGGGAAGCCCCATGTAGAGAGCATTGCAGTAATCCAAGCGAGAGGTAACAAGAACATGAGTGACCGTGCATAGGGCATCCCGGTCAAGGAAGGGGCGCAACTGGTGAATCAGGCGGACCTGATAAAAAACTCTCCTGGAGATGGTCGTCAGGTGATCTTCAAAAGACAACCGCCCATCCAGGAGAATGCCCAAGTTGCGCACCCTTTCCATCGGGGCCAATGACTCGCCCCCAACAGTCAGCCGTGGCTGCAGCTGACTGTACCGGGGTGCCGGCATCCACAGCCACTCCATCTTGGAGGGATTAAGCTTGAGCCTGTTTCTCCCCATCCAGACCCGTACGGCTTCTAGACACTGGGACAGCACTTCGATAGCTTCATTGGGGTGGCCTGGGGTGGAAAAGTACAGCTGCGTATCATCAGCGTACAGTTGGTACCTCACCCCAAAACCACTGATGATCTCACCCAGCGGCTTCATATAGATGTTGAACAGGAGGGGCGAGAGAATCGACCCCTGCGGCACCCCACAAGTGAGGCGCCTCAGGGTCGATCTCTGTCCCCCTGCCAACACCATCTGCGATTGGTCTGAGAGATGGGAGGAGAACCACCGATAAATGGTGCCTCCCACTCCCAGACTCCCCAGCCGGTGCAGCAGGATACCATGTTCGATGGTATCAAAAGCCGCTGAGAGGTCTAATAGGACCAGGGCAGAGGAATAACCCCTGTCCCTGGCCCTCCAGAGATCATCAACCAACGCGACCAAAGCCGTCTCCATACTGTATCCGGGTCAAAAGCCAGACTGGAACAGGTCTAGATAGACAGTTTCATCCAGGTATTGGGGTAATTGACGTGCCACCACACTCTCTACAACCTTCGCCACAAAGCGAAGGTTGGAGACCGGACGATAATTTCCTAAAACAGCTGGGTCCAGGGAAGGCTTCTTGAGGAGGGGTCTCACCACCGCCTCTTTCAAGGCAGCAGGAAAGACCCCCTCCAACAAAGAAGCATTTATAATCCCCCAGAGCCAGCCTCGTGTCATCTCCTGTGTGGCCAGTACCAACCAGGAGGGGCACGGGTCCAGTAAACATGTGATGGCATTCAATCTCCTCAACAACCTGGCCATGTCCTCAGGAGTTACAGGGTCAAATCCATCCCAAACAGTCTCAACAAGACGACTCTCCGACCTCTCGCCTGGATCTACCCAATTTTGATCCAACCCATCCCGAAGCTGAACGATTTTATCGTATAGATAACCGTTAAACTCCTCGGCATGCCCTTTTAATGGGTCCTCCCGCACCTCCTGTTGAAGGAGAGAGTGGGTCACCCGAAACAGGACAGCCGGGCTATTATCTGCCGACGCAATGAGGGAGGAAACGTAGAAACGCTTCGCTTCCCTCAATGCCACTAGGTAGGTCCTACTATATGACCTAACTAGTGTCCAGTCAGCTTCCGAACGGCTGGATCTCCAAGCACTCTCTAGGCGTCTTCTCCAGCGTTTCATCTTCCTCAGCTCTTCGGAGAACTAAGGAGCTGGTTGAGACCTACGCCGGGTCAGAGGCCGCAAAGGCACGACATGATCCAAAGCCCCAGCCGCGGCCTGTTCCCAGGCCGCGACTAGTTCTTCCGCCGTGCCGTGGGCCAGATTCTCAGGAAACGGCCCAAGCTCCGTCAGGAACCTCTCCGGGTCCATCAGGCGCCTGGGACGGAACCAACACATTGGTTCCGTCTCCCTGCGGTATTGAGTAGCAGTCCAAAAGTCCAGATGAAGAAGAGAATGATCTGACCATGACAGAGGTTCGACAACTAAATCATTTAAAATCATATCATTCAACCACTGGCCAGAGACAAAAATCAGGTCTAGAGTGCCTCCCCCGATGTGGGTAGGGCCGTCCACTAATTGAGTCAGGTCCATGGCCGTCATGGAAGCCATGAACTCCCAGGCCATCGAGGATGCCACGCCAGCTGATGGCAAATTGAAATCCCCCATTACCAACAGTCTAGGGGTTTCAACTGCCAACCCGGCCAGCAACTCCAAGAGCTCGGGCAGGGCTGTTGTCATGCAGCAAGGAGCCAGGTACGTGATCAACAAGCCCACCTGAGTTCTACGACCCCACTTCACATAGAGGGATTCACAACCAGCTATCTGAGGCACAGTGGTCTCCCTCGATTCCAGACTTTCCTTGATAATAACCGCCACCCCCCCACCCCTACCTTGGGCCCTTGGCTGATGGAATGCTCGGAAACCTGGTGGGCACATCTCAACAAGGGGAACCCCCTCTTCCATGCCCAGCCAGGTCTCCGTAATGCCCATAACGTCCGTGGTTCCCTCCTGAATTAGGTCTGAAATCAGGGGGGCTTTGTTCACCACGGACCTCGCATTACATAACATCAGCCGAAGGCCCAAGTCCTGAGTACTCTGGCCACTCGGGGAACGGGAAAAGCCTGAGGGGCCGGAGCGCGCGATCGCTCTTAAAAAGTGAGGGCGCACCCCTGAAACATGATATGGCCCCCCGCTTCCGTCATATCTGCCCCTCCCATTTACCGTAACAATAGAACATCCCTGATAAACTGGAACGAAACCCTCCCCCGTCTCCTCCGGACCTGTTACATTAATGCCATGAACATACTTTGGACTTGGCACCCTCCCCGACGGGTCGCCCCCCCCACCCGTCCTTACCCTCCCCCCCTTTAAAAAACCCTTAATAAAAAACTTATTTAAAAAAACCCAAAGATTCTTCTTGCACGCATGCCACCTCTCTGGGTCCCAAGACCCTTCATTAAGGCAGGCCCTCGATAACGTGGAGGGCCATTCTTGCGAGGCGGGGGATTCTCGCAAGCGAAGAAATTCAGCAGGTGAATATCTCAGAAGGAAAGGCGGCTAAAAGGTGGCATGGACCCTGAGAGATATAGATAACAAATAAAGCCTAGAACAAGTTTAATTGGGTCCATTTAGGGCCTGGTGCAGGATGGAAAAGTTCGATAGTCAATCGAAGATGGAAAAAAGGTTCGATAGTCAATCTTCCAAGGCCAAAGCCCTGGGAATGGTCGAATAGCACGAATAGTCTGATAGATGGCAATCCCAAACCTCTTCAAAGCACACAGGACCAGGATAACATGGACCATAATGGGGTTAGCGCAGAATATATCTCCCTCGTTCCTCCCTGTCTGCCATCGCCTCCATACACTTTGTCCCTCCAGATGACTCAGATCAATCCAAGGTGTTCCAGCACAGTCCAGCCAGATTAAAACCCAGAGGATTGTACCAACAGAGGTACCAACCTCTTCCATACCAACATCCTCTGGCAAGGCAGGAATTGATCCGGAAGCCAGAAACCCCGAGAATGGACAAAGAATGGTCAGGGCAGCAGGAGATGCCGCTGATGGAACCGCCGTTGCCGGGAGGATACAGCCGCAGCCATTGGGGGATCCCAGCTGGCGATGGAGAACCTTATCGGCTATGGGAAAAGCCCCCTTGCCGATAGGCAAATGCCCAGCAGGGAAAGACGTCGTCTAAGGAGCTGATTGAACCGTCGCTGCCAGGAAACCGCCAGACAGCAAGAAAAAAATCCTTTTTTATTGCGGCCTTCAAGCCTCCAGGCTGAAAGGGCTGAGGACAGGACAGGCTGAAACGCCGCCCCCACGCACCCAAAATGGACGCCGCCACTCACCGCTCGCCTCCCCGACTCAGTTCTCGGCAGCCGAGGATCTTTCATGAAGCCTAAAGGACTTACTCGGTCGCCGAGGAATTCCCCTATCAAGTCGGGGGACATAGTTGGCCCGGCGGCAAGTCCAGGCACTGTATCGGCTCAGGATCGCCAGCCCACCATTCCTCGGAGTTTAAAACGCCGCCATTTCGCGCATGCACAGAAGAATGATGTGGTCTCAACATCATGTGTGGTCTCAACATCAGGACAACTTTTTCTATGCTCACGAACTAAGCAGATTGGGAATAGTTTCTACTTTAATGAGGAACTGTCAAGAAATGCAGCCTATAGATCGAACTGCTGAAAAACATCCCAGAAAAATGACAATCCACTTTCATACAATTGCCAAGAAAGTTATATGGATGTAATCATATAGTTATCAGAAGTTGAGCCTTTTTTTGAGGGAGTCTTTAACATTTTTCTTCTCTGAGCCTTCAGAAGTTCTTTTATAGCTCTAAATGGAGAGCCTAAAGCACAGACAAATGCACAGTAGGCTATTAAAAGGTGAAGAACCTAAAAGAAAAAAAGGCATGGCAGACCTATTTTAGTGCCAAAAACATGGTTAAATAGGCAGATGTTCAAAACTTAGATTTTTATGAACTAAATACTCAAAGCTCTCCTCCTAGGCAACTGACTCTATTAGCTTTGCTTCTCTCCACATCCCAGATTTGAAATGCTTGTATTTTTTTGTGCTATTTATTACACACAAACACAAAGATTCTGTAGAACTTTTTAAAAATACATTCTTGTCTGCTTCTAGAACTTTGTTTATACAACATGAAAAACAACTCAATGTCATGTCCCTCCCTCCCATAATATGTGTTGAAATATTCAATCCATGTGACACTGTATTAAGAATTTCCCAAAGTTTACAATCTGAGCATTTAACATACAATATCTTTTTTTAGGACATTGCACAACTTGATGTGACTGACACGATCAAAAGCCTTTCTGTAACTAACCAAGATGCAACCGCAACTTTTTTATATTCTTTGTCATTCTCAATTATTCAGCATGCAAACGCAACAATGTCTCATATTCTTTAGGTTTTTCTTTCTAAAGCCAACTTGAACATCTGGCATCTCATTTTCACTTTTGGATGATCTTTTTTTATATATATACAAAAAAAAATTTATTGTCTTTTAAGACAAAACACATATACATGATAACATTTTCAATCCCAATATTATGTGTCGGCAGGGTGATTACCAATATCTTGTGCCTTCACAGTTTACAAATATCCTTAATTTATCTAAATTTGTATCATCACCATCTTGTATCCAGAACTTTACATTAACCAATGGCTATAACCTTTATTTTTCTCATTCCATATGCATATCTGCTAATAAATATTTTATCTGATAACATCATTAATTCTATCGTTCTACACCATTCATTTTAATATTTCAATTAATAGTATTCTTTCTCCAATCTTTACTAACATATCTTCCCTTCTAGCCATTGATAAAATATATCCCATATCTTATAATATTGCTTTTCTTCCTGTTCTCTTATTTCAGGTGTCAATTTACTCATTTCAGCACATTCCATTATTTTCCTAATTATTTCATTTTGCAAAGGTATTTTCTCACTTTTCCAATTTTTAGCAAACACTATTCTAGCTGCTGTTATGATATTTACCATCAAATATCTCACTTCTCTATTATAAATTTCTGGTATGATCCCAAGTAGAAAGACTTCTGGTTTAAAATCTATGTGCTCTTTAATCATTTTTTCCAACCATGTGTGTATTTTAGTCCAATATCTTTTAGCTCCCACGCATGTCCACCACATGTGGTAATATGATCCAGGTGACTGATGACATTTCCAACATTTTTCGGATTTATCCTTGAACATTCTAGCAATTCTTGTTGGGGGTAAATGCCATCTATAAAACATCTTATACAGATTCTCTTTATCGGCCGTAGACATTGTCATCTTATAATTATGTGTCCACAATTTTTGCCACGTCTCTAAGTCAATCCCATGCCAAAAATTCTTTCCCCAAGCAATCATTGTTTCCTTGACTTGTTCTTCTTCTAGTTTAATCTCTAAAAGATATCCATACAACTTTGTAATTAATTTCAGTCCCTGTTAAAATTTTATCAAAGCTAGTCAAGTTATTATAAAAACCTTCTGTCTTGGAATTTTTATCGTATCTAGAAGGTATTTGCAAGTAAGAAAACCAATTCATCTTTATATCTTCACTTTATAATTCCTGCATTGTTTTAAGTTCTCCCTTCTCATTTAACAATTCTTTATATCTAACGATTTGTTCCTTTCTAAACGTATTTGCATATGAAAAAGCATCAATAGTTGATACCCAAACTGGAATTTTTTTAAAATGGCTTTTCTTAATTCTCTCCCAGTTTGATAACAAAGCCTCTTATAAAATGTCTTTTAAAATATCCCTGCATTTCAGCTTGTCCATACCATAAAAAAGCGTGCCATCCCATTAACAATCCCTCCAAGACGGAGTGGCTGTGGATGCTGGCACACCGGTACAGTCAGCTGCAACCGCGGCTGACTGTTGGGGGTGAGTTATTGGCCCCAACGGAAAGGGTGCACAACTTGGGTGTCCTCCTGGATGGGCGGCTGTCATTTGATGATCATTTGGCGGCCGTCTCCAGGAGGGTCTTTCACCAAGTACGCTTTGTTCGCCAGTTGAGCCCCTTCCTTGACTGGGATGCCTTATGCACGGTCACTCACGCTCTGGTCACATCTCGTTTGGATTATTGCAATGCTCTCTACATGGGGCTGCCCTTGAAGTGCACCCGGAGGCTGCAGCTAGTCCAGAATGCAGCTGCGCGAGTAGTAACGGGAGCCATTCGTTGCTCCCATGTAACATCACTACTGCGCAGTCTGCACTGGCTCCTTGTGGTCTTTCGGGTGCGCTTTAAGATTCTGGTTACCACCTTTAAAGCGCTCCATGGCTTAGGGCCCGGGTACTTACGGGACCGCCTGCTGTTACCCTATGCCTCCCACCGACCCGTACGCTCAGAGAGGGTCTTCTCAGGGTGCCGTCCGCCAAACAATGTCGGCTGGTGGCCCCCAGGGGTAGGGCCTTCTCTGTTGGAGCTCCTACGCTTTGGAACAAACTTCCCCCTGGTTTACGCCAAGTGCCTGATCTTCGGACTTTTCGCCGTGAGCTGAAAACGCATTTATTTATTCAAGCGGGACTGGCTTAAAAGTTTTATTAAATTTTAATTGGGGTTTTTATTAATTTTAGGGTTTTAAATTTTTTAGATGTCGGCCACTTTTGTAATATGCTTCGTTTTAAACTCTGTTTTAATTGTGTATTGTGGGTTTTATTTTTGTCTGTACACCGCCCTGAGTCCTTCGGGAGAAAGGCAGGAAAAAAAAAAAAGTCGTGACCTTCCAGAGTCAATATTCTATTGTTCCTTAAATTTATCTATTCCTTGATCCACATTAAGTTTTTGGCTTGATAGTATAATTCCCAATTGGGCAACCCAAAGCCCCATCTTGTTCTCACATCTTGCAATAATTTTAATTTTACCCTCACTTTTTTCCCTTGCCATATATATCTCAATGTCATTTTATTCAATTCCTGAAAGAAATTTTTCCCCAACTTTTGGATGATCTTAAGCATCCTTTCAACTCCTACTCTCAAAACGACGCTATAGAGCACTGCACACCAGAACAACTAGACACAAGAAGTTTTTTCCCGAACGCCATCACTCTGCTAAACAAATAATTCCCTCAACACTGTCAAAGTATTTACTAAATCTGCACTATTAATCTCATCATTCCCATCACCCATCTCCTTCCACTTACGACTGTATAACTGTAACATTGTTGCTGGTATCCTTAAGATTTATATTGACTGTTTCCTTATGTCTATCATTAAGTGTTGTATCTTATGATTCTTGATGAATGTATCCGAGAGCATATGCACCAAGACAAATTCCTTGTGTGTCCAATCACACTTGGCCAATAAAAAATTCTACTCTATCTATTCTATTGCTAACATATGAAATTAAATTAAAATTCTACAGAGGAATTATTGAGTCTGTCATCTGCACCTCTATAACTGTCTGGTTTGGTTCTGCAACCCAACCAGACAGACACAGACTTCAGAGGATAATTAGAACTGCAGAAAAAACAATTGCTACCAACTTGCCTTCCATTGAGGACCTGTATACTGCACGAATCAAAAAGAGGGCTGTGAAAATATATATGGCAAAGACCTTAATCTAGCCACGTTATAGACACTATTCATACTCCAAAAGATCCTCAGCTCTTCCTCATTAGCATGCTGAGGGCCATTCACCTGAGAGGCCTATTATCTGGCACCATATCATCCATCATTTTATATCCATGTGGCTTTTCTTATTAAAAAAAAATTCAGCAATGGTTTACCATTGACTTCTCCTGCAAAATATGAATTGATACCATTGCCACTGTCACTAAAGTGACCATCTGCGTCCTTCAATTGCTAGTGCTCAATATAGGTGACTCTGCTGGGAATATATTCTTTTGGCATACTTCTTGAAGTTCTTCATTCATCCTTCTCAGTAACATCGTCCCTCCATGATCAGATAGCACAGTGGGACTTGCGAGGGGAAGACTCAGATTCTTGAACAAAAGACATTTCTGAGTCTTTGTTAGTGAGCAGAGGAAAACATAGTTCACTGGACCTCCCTTCCTTGATTTCTCTCATCCAAATGTATTAAAGCGAATGTACTGGCTTATTATTCCCACAACTCCCATAGACTGCATGACTTGCACATTATTCATTACAGACTGCTCTTAATATGAGACTAAGAGACAATTATTTATGCTGTGCAGTTGAACCATGACAAGCAGGAGCGCAGGAGGACAGATAGAAATATTGTTACTCACCTGGGAGGGAGCTAGTATACCCCAAACAAAAGCAGTAACAGAAAAGAAGGGAAAGCTGAGTGTGTGATGGGAGCCGTCCTGAATCAGGGGCAGGAAATTTAACAGAAGATAAAATGCAAGCTGAAATAACATATAAGTAGGTACTGCAAATTAAGGATGTGATTGTGATTGCTGCCTGGAGTTCAAAAGCAGAACTGCAGGGAGTTCATCGCCATGGCCTCTCTAAAGCAGGGGTCTCCAGCCTTGGCAACTTTAAGCCTGGAGGACTTCAACTCCAGTGGCTCAACAGACTAATGCAGTCTGTTATTAACAGCAGCTGCTTGCAATTACTGCAGGTTCAAGTCCCACCAGGCCCAAGGTTGACTTAGCTTTCCATCCTTTATAAAGGTAAAATGAGGATCCAGATTGTTGGGGGCAATAAAAGTTGACTTTGTATATAATATACAAATGGATGAAGACTATTGCTTGACATAGTGTAAGCTGCCCTGAGTCTTCGGAGAAGGGTGGGATATAAATGCAAATAAAAAAAACAAAAAACCTCCCAGAATACAGAATACAGAATATTCTGGGAGTTGAAGTCCTCCAGGCTTAAAGTTGCCAAGGTTGGGGACCCCTGCTCTAAAGGATCTTGAAGGCAGAAGTATTTCTTAGAGCCTGCTTTGCTGCAGCCTTAAAATTTAAGGCTTAAAAAAAAGCTCCAAGTTTGACAGATATTTGATAGCAGTTTTCTTTCTTTAGCACCCACCTTATATCTGGTTTGATTATGGTCATTTGTAAGATACTTCATTGGTAGTGAAGTTACCTAGAGTCAGGACCTAGATATCATTGTCATCCGTTGGAGAACTTCTCATGTTTCCCCATTTTGTGTCTTTTTTTCCTACTTCACAAATGATAATTTGCATTAATAAGCTAATTATAACAATAAATGGCAGTGTGCCAAAAACAACAACAATAACACCACAGTTCTGGGCTGCATAAACAGAGGGATAGAATCAAGATCACGTGAAGTATTAATACCACTTTATAATGCTTTGGTAAGGCCGCACTTGGAATACTGCATTCAGTTTTGATCGCCACGATGTAAAAAAGATGTTGAGACTCTAGAAAGAGCGCCAAGAAGAGCAACAAAGGTGATTAGGGGACTGGAGGCTAAAACATATGAAGAACAGTTGCAGGAACTGGGTATGTCTAGTTTAATGAAAAGAAGGACTAGGGGAGACATAATAGCAATGTTCCAATATCTCAGGGGTTGCCACAAAGAAGAGGGAGTCGAACTATTCTCCAAAGCACCTGAGGCTAGAACAAGAAGCAATGGGTGGAAACTGATCAAGGAAAGAAGCAACTTAGAACTAAGGAGAAATTTTCTGACTGTTAGAACAATTAATCAGTGGAACAACTTGCCTGCAGAAGTTGTGAATGCACCAACACTGGAAATTTTTAAGAAGATGTTGGATAACCATTTGTTTGAAGTGGTGTAGGGTTTCCTGCCTGGGCAGGGGGTTGGACTAGAAGGCCTCCAAGGTCCCTTCCAACTCTGTTATTCTATTCTAATACAAGTGTGGAAATAATTTCTATTTTAATAGATATTTAGTCCAGCATTTGTCTAAGTTCATTTTTTTCCACCTTGAGACTTGTAGCATATACTATGCTTGCTTTCACAGCTGTTGAGATGCTATGCACAAATCTGGAAAACAAATCTGGAAAGAAAAGAAAGCATTTTCGCTATATGGGATATTGAGGCTGAAGCTCACCAGGCAGTTTTGGTAACAATTGCTAAAAAACAACTAGGAAAGAAGTTTCAAACACTTCAGACTTTTTTGGAGGGGGCAGCTATAATTTGAAATTAGAATAGTAGCCTGGTAGGGATTTACATTTGATGCTGAAGAACAACATATGGAATGTATCAATGAGATAAGTCACAATTGTCCAATTTGGAATGCAATATGGGAAAAATGTATTGTGCCAGCTGCCCAAAATGATGTTACTAAAGGTTATAAAGGCCATCATTATTGCTTGACCAGGTTATCCTTTCCAAGCTATAATATCAATTTTGCAGAGAGTTCACAGTAATAAACTGTCATTTGATAATTGTCCCTAAAACTTTTAATTGAGGGGTTCATAATGGGATATTGAAAAATACAAAAGGAAGGTTTAGAAATTCTTATATTGATCAGGGTGAAAAATCCAATATTAAAGTAGGAAGAAATGTTAAGAGACCTTTCCCTCTAGTGAAACAAATCTAGTATGTTTCACCTAGAGGGAAAGATCTCTTAATATTTCTTCCTACCTTAACCACATTCAGTTCAGTGAGAAGAAAGCATGGCGAGAGGCTACTGCTACTGCTAACCTGGTCTCATGTGAACATATAAAGTGGCAGATGTTGACAATAAAGTAGAATGTATATTTAAAAACAGAAAAGGGGAAGAGAACAATATGCTGTCAATTTTAGAATAGAATAGAATTTTTTATTGGCCAAGTGTGATTGGACACACAAGGAATTTGTCTTGGTGCGTATGCTCTCAGTGTACATTTTAAGACTTGGGTTAATTAAAGACAGCTAGCTGAGATTGATGGCAAGTTTTAGCAGCTTGCTTCCCTGCTTTAGAAGCAGAAAACTAGAGAAGGAGCTCTATATCAAATGATCTATTTAAACAACTAAACAATATTGCTCCTTAACAAGGCAGCACAGGAAAATCCCTCAGGATATGCAGATTTCAAAATGTATTAACAATTTAAATTACATTTTTAAAAAGGCATAACAGGAGTTTAAAAAGTAAAAAGTACCATCAACAGAAGATACAAAAGTTACACATTTCTTTCCTTTTACAGCTATGAAATGTGTCGAACGTAGCCAGCAAAAGTTAATTGAAAAAGGGGGAAAAAAGCATTAGCTTCAGGGAATCGTTCGTTTATCAGTGATTCCAAATAAAATCTCACTAAAGAGAAAACAGGGAATGAATGTTTGAGGATGAAGCTGCTTCTCATATAAAACGTTAAATGCTTTATGAAAATAGCATCAGGAAGATTGCCCAGCAAACTAGCATTCCATTTATCAGCTGTGAAATTGTGCAATTGAGCTATTCTGATTAGAAAAGAAAACTGACTAATTAGGTTACTGAAATAGCTACTGTGATAGCAAAACTCAAAACAATGTACTAGCATAAATTATTCATATCACCTTACAATTGTTCATATCACCCAATGAAATGCACATGCCAAATAAAAGACCATTTTGTCACTTATATGAAGATTATTATTGCCTTGATCTTTTTCAAAATAGAAATAATCATTGTGCTATAAGAACTGGATTAATGTCTAACAATCAGATTCAAATACATAGAACAAAAGGTTGACATGTTTTTTAAAAATACTAACTTTATCAGAAAGGTGCAAATATCTTATTTTCTCATTGGCAATATTTTGTGGTAGAAAGTTTTACTGATATTTTATTGAACATCACCCCCTAGTGATACACAAGAAGAATACACAACAAAATATTTTATTATACATTCTTTCAGTGCCAGATGTTTAAATTATGATATTTGAACCTAGCCCAATTTATTAAATCCTGTGGCAGGGAAGAGGTCCATTTTCCAAAATGTTTAACAGTTGTGATGTAGCCTGAAAGATTTACTTTTACACTTGAGAGGCAATCTGATGGATCTTGCTAACACTCAAAACAAGCATATTTTGGGTTTTTAAAAAAGCAGAATAAAATCTTGTTTAAACACTCTTTTATAAAATATATTTAATTGCTTATTCTAGTTTCTATGTATTTTCCTACAGTGTTTAGAAGAGAGAACTATGGACAGCAGAATGTTTGTCCTCAAGATGTATAGTACACCAGCAACACTGCCAAAGATTGCATGTATGAAATGGCCAAGGTTCGTTACCATGGGCTCACATTAGGGTGAGCCTTTCCATAGACACACATTCTCCTCTATGATTCCACCTGGATGGACAATGTGCCACATAGCATGTTGATTCCAAAAGGAATTCCATCAAAGTAGCTTGCCTCTTTAAAGAGATTGCACTCTTGAGATAATTATTTTTGGCTGTGAAAGGAAAAACCAAAAGTCTTGTTCATCTCTTCAAAAGCACACGTAATATCTCTTCTCTGGTGCAAGTGGATAGCATTTTTATGTCTGGATATTTCATATGTAAATTTGGGTATCAATATAGTTGCTTCTGTAAAACAATTTTGGGCAAACTCCAGGAGACAGTGGAGGACAGGGGGGCGTGCTATCGTCCATGGGGTTGGACGCGACTTAGTGACTGAGCAACAACATGAAACAACTAGTAAGACTTCAGCTCTATAGGAATGCATACATCCCTACATCATATATATACAGAATATATATGATGCTGTCCTTCTAACAAACCATACACTAGAAGTGTAATCAGATGGAGAAGTCACTCACACATTGTGTCTTTTAATTCTGAACAAATAAAAAACAGGTTTATGTACCTGATTGCAGATATTACTCTACATAAAATATCTTGCCCTTATCTGTATGGAACCTGCCTTCATTCAGCTCAATAATGCTTCACTCTTTGCAGCATGTTTCCAACCAACCAATCATTCTTTTTTTCTTTCTTGTATGGTCCATAGTTGCAGCTGCCAAAGCATCCTGTTCTGTGAAAGATAACTTTATTAAATATAATAAGGTTATAAAAATAGAGCAAAAGCAGCTAATGCAAAAAGACAGGAGGAAAGGAGGGGCAGGTGGCTTAGAGCAGAGATGAAAACTTCTAATGTGGTTTTCCTGAAAGGTCTTGCTCAGAAACAGCTGCAGAATCTAACAGTATCCTTCAGGGCAGTTTCAGAGAGCCCGTTTCCTGTTTCCCAGACATCTGTATCACATTGTACCAATCAAATGCAAAACCAGGCATTTAAACTATCATTTGACATCAAAATATCAGGCTTCCCCTGCCAACATGTTAAATTTACACCATGTTTTCTTTATCAAAGATCATTTATTGTTCATTTCAATATATACATTTCTTACTCTCATTTTTATTTCTCCCCAAAGTAAAGCATCAACTAGATGAAAAGATGAAACAGTCCAAATGGTTTATCACAACTGGGCCAGGCTGAGGGTAAGAGCTGATAATTTCCTCTTGTGCTCAGAAAGGGACCATGAACCCAACCCAACTTTTCCAAAATCTCTGTCCACTGGCACTCACTTCCTCAGTTTAGTCAGTCAGAGCCTTCTTTATGTGCCTGAACATGGGTTTCCCTTGCTGCATTCTTTCCTAGTCATTGCTTGCAGGTATTTCAGTCGAATGGCAGGAAGCTCTTCATAAAGGTCAAACCCCAGTGGGTTCTCTTTATTTGCCCTCTTGTAATAGAGAAGATGTTTCTTTAATCCCTGAAGATTATAGACAATTAATTAAAATCATAGACAATTAAGGTTGTACGGAAAAGAGAAACCACTTCCCCAGTAACACCTAACATTTATTTATTATTTATTTATTTATTTAATCATATTTGTATACCGCCCTATCTCCCGAAGGACTCAGGGCGGTTCACAGGCATATAAAAAAGAACATATAAATACAAATTAAGAACACAAGTAAAAAACTTATTCTAACAGCCGAATTATTAAAACTAATATAAATACTAAGACCAATTAAAATCGATATAAATTTAAAATTTAAAGATTTAAAAATTTAAAAAATCTAGTCCAGTCCTGCGCACATAAATAAGTGTGTTTTGAGCTCCCGACGGAAGGTTCGAAGGTCCGAGAGTTGACGAAGTCCTGGGGGGAGCTCATTCCAGAGGGCGGAAGCCCCCACAGAGAAGGCCCTTCCCCTGGGTGTCGCCAGACGACACTGCCTAGCTGACGGCACCCTGAGGAGTCCCTCTCTGTGAGGCGCGGGTCGGTGAGAGGTATTCGGTAGCAGAAGGCGGTCCCGTAAGTAACCCGGCCCTATGCCATGGGCGCTTTAAAGATGGTCACCAAAACCTTGAAGCGCACCGGAAGACCACAGGTAGCCAGTGCAGTCTCGCAGGATAGGTGTCACAGGAGCCACGAGGGCTCCTTCTATCACCCGCAGCCGCATTCTGAACTAACTGCAGTCTCCGGATGCCCTTCAAGGGAGCCCCATGTAGAGAGCATTGCAGTAATCCAGGCGGGGCGTCACGAGGCGTGGTGACCGTGCATAGGGCATCCTGGTCTAGAAAGGCGCAACTGGCGAACCAGGCGAACCTGGTAAAAGCTCTCCTGGAGGCGGCCGTCAAATGATCTTCAAAGGACAGCCGTTCATCCAGGAGGGCGCCCAAGTTGCGCACCCTCTCCGCCGGGGCCAGTGACTCGCCCCAACAGTCAGTCGCGGACTCAGCTGACTGTACCGGGATGCCGGCATCCACAGCCACTCTGTCTTGGAGGATTGAGCTTGAGCCTGTTTCTCCCCATCCAGACCCGTCGGCCTCCAGACACGGGACAGCACTTGATGGCTTCATTGGGGTGGCCCGGTGTGGAAAAGTACAGCTGGGTGTCATCAGCGTACAGCTGGTACCTCACACGAAGCCACTGATGATCTCACCCAGCGGCTTCATATAGATGTTGAACAGAAGGCGAGAGAATCGGCCCTGCGGCACCCACAAGTGAGGCGCCTCGGGCCGACCTCTGCCCCGTCAACACCGTCTGCGACCCGATCGGAGAGATAGGAGGAGAACCACCGATAAGCGGTGCCTCCACTCCCAATCCTCCAACCGGCGCAGCAGGATACCATGGTCGATGGTATCAAAAGCCGCTGAGAGGTCTAATAGGACCAGGGCAGAGGAACAACCCCTATCCCTGGCCCTCCAGAGATCATCCTGCGACCAAAGCCGTCTCAGTGCTGTAACCGGGCCGGAAACCGGACTGGAACGGGTCTAGATAGACAGTTTCATCCAGGTGTAAGGGAAACTGATATGCCACCATACTCTCTACAACCTTCGCCGTGAAGCTTGGAGGTTGGAGACCGGACGATAATTACCTAAAACAGCTGGGTCCAGGGAAGGCTTCTTGAGGAGGGGCCTCACCACCGCCTCTTTCAAGGCGGCCGGGAAGACTCCCTCCACCAAAGAAGCGCTCGTAATTCCCTCAATGCCACTAGGTAAGTCCTAGTATAGGACTTCATTAGTGTCCGATCAGCCTCAGAACGGCTCGACCTCCAGGAACTCTCTAGGCGTCTTCTCCGGCGCTTCATCCCCCTCAGCTCCTCGGAGAACCAAGGAGCCGTTTGGGACCTGCGCATAACCTCAAACCTTCAATTAAGAGAAAAGGTGAAATACGTAGGACGTGCTTCGTTGTTGTATCCAGTTCATACAATCCCTACGTTTGGCCATGAAAAATCTGCTGCTTACCAGTTCTACATTACCCGCAATACTGAGCTGTGGATAATTTTGCTATAGCTACAACTATTCATTCTCCATTAGACAATTGTATTAACATGATATTATTGATGATTAAAAATGAATTAAGTTCTATGCATATTTGACATTACTACTCCTTTTCTCCCATTGCATTTAGTTGATTTATCCTCCCACTGAAGATATGGATCAGTTGAGTTTGAGTTAAACAAACAGTGGCACATAACAATAAAGGGCTCTGTCATTGGCTTTAAGAATGTTTAGAAGGGCTTCTCTCATTCTGTAGCCCCAGTTCCTCTAAGGGTGTTTTCCAGATTAATTATTTAACAAGCTCCCCTGTCCCAATCTATAGTTATACATCCCACAAAGATTTGTTTTGAAGTTGGTATTCTGACATAGGATTTTACTTGGCAATACTGGAGTTGTAAAACTGATGCAAATAACTACCATATTTTTCAGAGTATAAGACACACCTTTTTCCCCCCAAAAAAGAAGGTAAAAATCTGGGTGCGTCTTATACTCCAAATGTAGCCCCTGAAGTTTCAGAGGCTGAAAAAAGCATCAGAAACGAAGCTTCAGAAAAGAAGCCCCCAAACAGAGCTTTAGAGGCTTTTTTTCCTGAAGCCCTGTTTTGGAGGCTTTCAGAGGCAGAAAAAAAGTTTTTTCTGAAACAGAGTTTCAGAAGTGTCAGAAGCAGAAAAAAAGCAAAAAAAAAAAAGTAAGGCACAGAGCTCCACAACCAAGGAACCTGTTGCCAAAATTCACCTCCGGGAACAGCTGATTGGAGGTATTCCGGAGGCCAATCCACCTGCCAATCAGCTTTTTTCTTATTTTCCTCCCTAAAAACTAAGGTGCGTCTTATATTCTGGTATGTCTTATACTCTGAAAAATACGGTACCTCATTTTTTAAGATCCAGGTCTTCTGTAACATGTTTCTTCGAGCAACGTCTATCTCCTGAAACAACATATAGAAGACATTAAGTTTCAGATATTTTTTGTTTCTTTCTGAAGCAAAAGGACTCTTCAGTGGTCTAAAAGAATTAAAATAGTTTGAAGAGTTGACATTTCTAGATGCCGTGTACTTTTATTTTCCAAATGAAGGGACTAGAAGAATTAAAAAAGAAGCATTTTATTTCTGGCCTGTTCTTTCTAGATTAGCCTCTTAATACTTGACTTTCTGTCAAACATCCCTAACAACTGAGCCAATAGTCTACAATCACAATCTATTCACTCCATAAGTACTTGATGTTACAAAGTCCAGACAATTTGTATTATGGCATGGGAAAGAAAAGCATACAGGAAATTGGTATCTTCTGCAACAACCAAAAGTGAGGCAAAAAATGTTAGACGTTTTTGGCTTGCATGAGTGCGAAATTTTTGTTATGCAATTAGGATGCTACCTGAGGATAATGGATCTTGTATTGTGGCTTGTATTACTGAATGGCACTAAGAAATAAAAAGGAGGAAAAAGCCATACAAAATTTTCTTGGTGGAAATTGTTCTTTTTATTATGATTAATTACCTTCTTTCACTAAAATGTTTCCTATAGGAAATATCAATGAAAGCAAAATTCATTTATTGATTTATAATTTGAACTGTAAATATCTTTGAAGATAAAAATTAGTCCAATTACAAATGGCAGAAGGAAAATCTAATCTACACTTGTATAAAATAACTAGCTAATGTGGGTAGCAAATATCAATTTATGGAACTGCTTCAACAGAAGACCTTACAGTAACGCCGCAAACTATTTATTACATTTATAATCCAAAAGGTAAATCCAGGCTGGAATACACCTATATGGGACACTCCAACTGCAAGTGTTCCTACACCACTGCTAAGACTAGATCCTGAGACAAGATGCAATTGGCTAATTAATCTGTTCTCAGCCAAGCTGTGAAAAGTTACCACATACCTGTGGGACATTTTCCTGGGAGAAAATGAAAGTGTTGACATGAGCCACTGCAACCACATAAAGTACAGGACACCAGTGCTGTTGCAGGGTTCCTGTGACCAGGGCATGGAAGTATTGATTTAAGAGGTTGAGATTGTCTTCAGGAGGAGAAAGGTATCGCTCAAGAGGCAAAGGGAACTGCAAGGGAATCAAGAAAGCGATAGGACTTTTTAAATACCAATCTTGTCTGAGTAGATGAGCGCACACACACAAATCTTAACTTAATCCATAGTAATTAGAGGAGTGGATAAGAAAAACACAGAATGGAAATATTCAGTGGTACTTGAAAGATGGAGGTGTCAGTTCTGTCCTAGGTTAAAAATTAAGAATTGATTGTGATTCCAATGGATCATTCTAGTTACTGTTCTGTCTATTCTTCCCTTGCTGCTCTGTTCTCTACATTAACAAACTGTTCCCTGTCTCAGAGCCGTTAGAGGCTTATGAGAGATTTCTTTCTAAATGACTGAGGGACCATTCCTCCTTGCCCGATATCCAAGCCAACCCTCAAATGATTTCACTCAAAACGGAAAAGTTGCAGGAGTAATTAGATTAGATACAAAGAGATCAGTCCAAATTACATCAAAGCCCTGAGTCAAATTTAGCAGATACATCAAGTTAAGAGCGTATACCAGTGATGGGGAACCTTTTTGGTGCTGAGTGCCCAAAATACACATGCATGCGTGTGAATGAGCGTGCATGCGTGTGCAGACCCCCAAAATGCATGTGAGTGTCCCTGCACAGGCATGCACGCCCCCCTTGCATGCACCCGGCCCCCCTCTCGCCCATTTTTGGCTTCCAGGTTGGTGCAGGAGGCCTTCCAGGCCCAAAAGGGGGGGGGGACACACACACGTGCGAACCCCCAAAATGCAATGCGAATGCCACACACACACGCGCCCTGCCCCCCATGCATGCACGGCAGAGACCCAAAGATGGGCTGGCCGGCAGGAGGTGCGCACGCATGCATGGTGGAACTGGGCTGGGGCGACAGCTGGCTCTGCATGTCACCTGTGGCACACATGTCATAGGTTCACCATCATGGGTCTATACATAAGGAGATCAATCATACTAGGGCATATAGTAAAACAAACAGATGCTCCATTCATTTTTCTTTCTTTCTTCATATTCAATACAGAAACGGAGGACATTCTACAGGTTCGAAATTACAGCAGCAATGAAAAAAAGTGACTTATGACCATTGTTCCCACTTGTAACCATTGCAGCATCCCTATGGTCACATGATTTACAGTTTGACGCTAGAAAACTGATTCATATTTATGACGGTTGCCATATCCGGGGTCATGTGATCATCGTTTGTGAACTTCCGACAAGCAAAGTCAATGGGGAAACCAGATTCACCTAACAACCGTGCTAGTAATCCAACAACTTAACAAATATGGCAAGAAAAGTTGTTAAATGGAGCAAAACTCACTTAACAAATTCCTTACTTAGCAACATAAAATTCAATTGTGTTTATAAGTAGAGGACTGCCTGTAGTTGCTTAAGAATTAAACCAGTCCAAACCAGATCTATAGTTGTAAAAATACTAAGCTCTTCCTAATTTTGCAAGCTTCTTCCATTTCACTGCATGTTCCCTTCCTCTCCATCAAACCTTTAGCATTTTTATTTTGGGGAAGTGAATGGTTGAGGTGCCCCTGGAACATTAATTACTTTAAAATCTATTTGTTGCAAGATTATATTTGCTATGCCTGTACTTGGAGCGCATACCTTCTTCATTTGCATTTTCTCCCTGCTATGAAATAAATCTCTATGAGGGCATCAAAGGACTTGGCATTCTGCACACAAATGGAATTGTCACCAAGACCTTAAATCTTTGGGTAGAATGCCCAATGAAAATTCTTAATTGCCTTTAAGAAGTTCAAGCATCCATTTAGTTCTGAACAGCTGACTCAACGACAGGTAGTCCTCGACTTACAACAGTTCCTTTACTGACCATTCGAGGTCACAACAACACTGAAAAAAGTGACTTACGACCATTTTTCATACTTATGACTATTGCAATATCCTCGTGGTCACCTGATTAAAATTCAGATGCTTGTAAATGGAGTCATATTTACGACAGTTGTTGCAGTGTCCCGGGGTCACATGATTCCCTTTTGTGACCTTCTGACAAGCAACGTCAACGGGGAAGCCAGATTCACTAACAACCATGTTACTAACTTAACAACTGCAGTGATTCACTTTAACAGCTGTGGCAAGAAAGGTCGTAAAAATGGGACAAAACTCACTTAACAAGTGCCTCACTTAGCAACATAGATTCTGGCCTCCACTGTGGTCATAGGTTGAGGATCACCTGTACATAGCTGAGTAATCTGCTCGCCAGCATCCATTGTGAGACATACCTGTTGGAGTGGAACTCCCAGAGCTCTTAAGGTGTTCACATGCTCTCCAAAGACAGCCATCTTTAGCTGACTGCTGAAACGCCTCTGCAAAGGAAGAAGCACAAAGACTCCAAAGAGGGGATCTCCAAAGGAGACACTTTCAAACTGTTCCAACAAGCTTATATAAAGGTCATGGAAAGAAGCTAAGCCAGGGAGAGGAGCATCCAAATTCAAGGACTCCAACACTTTGGACTGGCAGTAAAGGGAGAGCAGAGCTGCTGTATAGCAATGCACGGGGCCTTCCAGAAATAAGTCACTGCCTGTGAGGAACACACACATAAGCCTCGCAAGCTTAGCTGCAATTGGGATACTCTGAAGAATTTGGGGCCTCCAGGTCTCCAGTAGCAGGAGCCACTGCAGATTCCGAGTCACGACATTCACAAGGTCCAGAGGAAGTGGGCTCTCTGTGGCCCACTGGGTTCCCACCCCAGTCGCTTTGTTATAGAGGCTGATAAGAGGAAGGAATAGCCAATCCGAAGGCAGGATAGGCCCTTTGACCTCAGGAAGCAGCATGGATCGGACAAGATGCGTTCGGCCTTGGTAAACATTTCTAGAATGAATAAGAGCTGGTGCCAAGTAGGTGAAATGAAAGAGAAAACAAGACTGTATCAGTGGAAGCTGTCGGTAAGCTTCTTCCAGTAAAGCACCATAACTAGGGAGTGAAGAAATGGGAGCTGTTACGCTTAGCTGTAATGGCTTTGGCTTTGAATCCAAGTGCAGAAGATCTGTGAAGTCAGCAGCTTCTGGTCCTCCCACCTTGCCTTCACTGAAAAAAAGAGGGGGAGAGAACAGATGATAAATACAGAGGGTTTTACTGCATTCAAATATGCTCTATTTTAATCAACCACACTATTACTGTATTTACAAACAAACTTCACTCTTCAGATAACATTGCTAATAAGGCAACTGCTTAAAGTGGCTTAACAGAAACTGTTAACGTGCTCGAAGAAGGAAGGAGGTGTGTTTTTCCTTAAGGTATTTTCCTGTGAACTATGGAGGATTAGCTAAAAACACAAAAATGAAAATGGACTGCTATAAATGCACGTTGTGTTCACCAAGAGCAAGGGAACCCAGCTTGGCATCACTATACACCTGTCATGTCCCACTCCTCCGCTGACGGCCGGGTCAGGGAAATCCGAATCAGGTGTGCCTCTGCAGCTCTGCCAAAGTCCTAGCAAAGTCCTCAGGGCAGGCAGGAGACCAGAAAGTGACTTCAGCAAGATATGTTTAGACTTTGCCTGACTCAGAGAATGCCAGAAAGCAGATCCTTTATATAGGCCATGGGGTGTGGCTCCATGACTCAGCACTTATCCAGGCCTGCCCCTCCCTTCCTTCTGTTGCCTCCGCCTATCAAGTCTTCTGACGCGAGGGTCACTCCAGTCGGCAGCTGTTGGTAATAGACCTTCCTCAGGCTCACATGCTGTGGAGGAGGGGGAGGGGTCTAGTTGCTCCGTTTGCCTGGGCATGGAGCCAGATCTGGGGGCTGGAGGTATTTCTTCCTCTTCAGCCTGTCTGGGCATGGAGCCAGGGCTGGGGCCGGGAGGCATACTAGGACATTCTTCAGCGTTCGGAAGCAGATAAGAAGACCCCGGCTGCGGTGAGAGCGGGCAAGACACAACAACACCTCTCTGAGAATACAGGAATGAAAATAGCAAAATGACAGGGAAAGAAATATCAAGGCCTGATGTGCTTCTACGCATACAAAGGCAGGAAGCACCAGAGTTAGCGAAGCTAGCTGTGTTTGTTTAATCTGCTAATATGGGGAAAAGACAGGAGGACAAGCAGTAAACAAAGGAATTGGGGTGGGGGGGGTGACCCAGTAAAGTTAGAGAAGCACCAGGAATAAGAAAAACAGGTTAGGGGTAGAAGGAAAAACTGGCAGCAGCAACAGAAGCTGGAGCCTGTTGAATATGGAGGTGGATCTTGTTATCCAGAGTTCTGCCATTTATGGATTCATTTGTCTGAATATATATAACTGAACTTGATACCCATGGCAAGCAGTTCTGAGTATTGATGGGTTTTGACGAGTTCCCCCATTTTATACATGGCCAAACATAGAGAAACTGGCATGATTATACTCTGCAGACCTGGAGCAGCAGTGGGTTTCATACTTTGTTGCTACTGTTTCGCTGCATATGCGCACCTTCTGTGCATGCAGCCGGCCTCATAAACATGCCTAAATAAGACTGCATAGAGCCGGGGCAGGTGGGCAGGCCCACCCACGATTTCCACTACTGGTTCACTCAAATCGATCCAAACCGGCTGAATTCCACCTCTGGTCTGGAGTCCTCTTACCTCTTTGAGTAAGTCCATAGACAGGAGTTCTACCCCCACTTTAACAATTATCCAAGGTCTGTAAGGTTTTCGCCTTCTATGGACCTCCCCTTCCCACGTGCCAGGATTGGGGGGGGGGAGAAAGGAAAGGTTTGCGCATGCGTGCGCACATCCATAATTTTATGTGCCCCGCCCATGTGCGCGCAACCCCCACCCCCCACTCCTGGCACGCGATGGCCTGGTAGGCCCGTTTTTCTTTCTCACCTGGCCCCAGATCTTCTCTAAGCATCTGGGGAGGGCGAAAACAGCCTTCCCCACCCCCTCGGAGGCCCTCATGAGGCACGAAACGGCCCGTTTCCCAACTTCCGATTGGACAGGAAGCCTTTCTAGGAGTCTCTGGAGGCTGGGGACAGCAAAAAAGTCACTTCCTGTCCAACCGGAAGTTTGGAAACAGGCCGTTTTGGGCCTCATGAGGGCCTGGGGAAGACTGTTTTTGCCCTCCCTAGATAGATAGAGAAGATGTGGAGCCAGATGAGAAAGAAAAACAGGCCTTCCCCACCCGCCACCAGGCCCTCTGGAGGCAGGAAACATCCTGTTTCCCTACTTCTGGTGGGCCCAGAAGGCCCGAAAATCAGCTGGCTGGAGTGCGCATGCGCACCAGAGCTGAGCTGGCATGCCCACTGATATGGCTCCGTGTGCCATCACAGTTCTAGTATGTCCAGTGACATGTTTATTGGGGAGTTCTGCTGAGGAAAGTGGCAAACGTACCAAAAAAAAGAGGCTGACCTTAAGCAAGAAGGTGAAACAGTTTATTGGCTTGCTATGTGCACACGGTACTTTCTTTCTTTCATGGGGCTATTTATTATTTATTAATGAAATTTATATTGCCACCCATCTCGTCAAAGGCAACACTGGACAGTGCACACCAATAAATAAACCAGCCAATATGAAACAGATAATGATATCAGTGAGTCATTGTTCATGTCATAAGGAAAAGGTACGTATTTACTCAGTGGTCTCTGGCACATCTCAGAAGCTCAAGGTGGCATTTGATTCATGCAATCCTCCCTTGGAATGGATGGGAAAGACCATCAGCCAATGGACAGAGGACCAAGCCCAGAATAACATGCCACTCAGCAGACCAGCAATCCATGAAAAAGCATTGTGCTATACAGCATAATGGAAAATGCTGAGTGATGTTTCCAAGGAAGGAAAGGCTGGCTTGAAAAATTCATTACACCCCCATAATCCAAACAGGCATGAAAAACTACGTAAGTGGATCACAATATAATACAAAGATATCCAGTCCATCAGAGTTCTACTGGCTGATTAATTATATAAAATACACGCCAGAGCAAATCTTCAATGTAAGGAGACCAGCCTGTTCTGGTAATAGATGCGCTCTAACTCTTTCATCAGCAAATCAAAAGAAGCATTCCAGGTTTCAAGAACTATATAATAATACCCAGACTGACAAAAGTTCACTATTAGAGAAACAGCTGGGTGTAAGATTCTCTGTTAGCAGTGAAAATATTCATTTACAGAACAGGTATTAGAATTTTTTTAAAAAGTCTTCATTCTAATGTATCTGAGGATATTATACCTATAAAGGAACAATTGCTCAAATTGCTGGGTGGAAATCCATCCCATCTACTTCCATATATCTTGCTAAGGTAAATTTTGTGAGATTCACATTTAGTAAGAATTAACTTTCAGTAGCACTGCTACTGAGGACCATGTGATCCAGTACAGTACATGCTTCTGAATTCAAGTGTCTTGAAAAGAATAAAAACCCAATTTGTATATTCTACAGAATCAGAAGGCAAAGGATACATTCTCTGACTATTATCAGCAATTATTTCCTGGATGAGATGTAGAAACATCATGCCTTCAAAATCCTTGGTCTTTATGTGTGTTGAGATTCTCAATCATCCAGGTCATGGATGTCCCAAAGGTGCTTTTTCCAAAAGACATTTTCTTGGGGTTGTTTTTTTTTAAAAAACAATGTTTCACTTCTCACCCAAGAAGCTTCTTCAGTTCGGAGTACAACTTTTTCAAAGAAAAAAAAACTGAGAAAATCCAGTTGTCTTTTGAAGAAAGCACCTTTGGGACCTGGCTTTTATTGTCCTCTGCTCCTTGTCAATACCCTTGGCCATCCTAGAGATCACTTTTTTGACACCCAACACCCAGGGGTGAAATGCTCCCGGTTCGGACCGGATCAGCCCATCCAGTAGTGATGGCGGCGGGTGGTTCAGAGAAACGGTAGCAAAAATACCTTCTTTCCGGCTCGCTTGCTTTTCCTGCCTGAATGGTAGGAATAGGTTGTAAAAAATGCTTTTAAAAGGTAAAAAAAGGCTCTGACGATTACAGCTGAGGTGCGCGATCGTCAGAGCCTGTTTTTTTACTTTTAAAAGCGTTTTTTTACAACATATTCAGCTGAATAGGTTGTAAAAAAATGCTTTTAATAGGTTGAAAAAAAGGCTCTGAAGATCACGAACCTCAGCTGTGATCGTCAGAGCCTTTTTTTTAACCTTTTAAAAGCATTTTTTACTACTTATTTGCCCGAATAGGTAGTAAAAAATGCTTTTAAAAAAAGTTTTTAAAAAAAACGTTCCGATGATCATGCGCCACAGCTGATCACACAAACACACACACCCGCACTGTTCTACTTATCTCCTTTTGGTGTGCACTGTGCATGTCTGTGCACACCTCAAATGTATGCAAACTGAATCAGTAGTAAACCGGTTCAGATTTCACCACTGCCAACACTCCCTTCTTGATTTAACTAATGGACCAACATCTGGTAGTTACTTTCAATTCCAACTACAAGTATCACCAGGCCTACCAGGATGTTGGTTGTCATAGAAAACTATTCCTCCTTTTCAATTACCAATTGCCGGAGAGCCACAGCATTGAAAACTGCACTGAAAACATTGATATCCCTTGCAGGGATAGACAGACTACACAAGGGGATGACTCAACGAAATCAACTCTTCATTTGCTGCAAACGAATTATGGAACATTGTCAACTTTGCACGTATATTAGTGAAGACCTTGAAAATAGAGCTATATAAAATGCAGGAGCTTCTCCAATTCTATCAGGAGAAGCTCACAGTTCTTCTCATCTAGACAGCTTCCAGGAGCAAAGTATCAGAAAAAATATGTTTTATCAGTTTCCTATCCCAAAAATCTTCTCTTAGATCTCATGGGTGCAGAGTGGTTTGGGGGTCAATTGTTGGAGCCTGATTCCCCTGATGTACAGCAGCATTGTTCAAGAGGCAGCTGGGAGCTGCTTTGCAACCCAATAAGGATACTTTCAAGACTCTGCAGAGCAAGGCAAAGCAAAGCATCATAGTCAGCTACTTTGAAAATGTAGCTACACCCACCACAGCTGAGTCACCATCAGAAAGTGACACCTATACTTTGAGGAGGAGGAGGAGGAGGAGAGCATCACTGCTTCCCTATTTTGATTTTAACTTCACATTTTTCTTACTTGCTTGCTTTTGATTTTTCTATAGGCTAGAGACTGTAGGAAATTATTCTTTCTACTTTGAATTAAAAGGGGTTTTTTTAAAAAAAAAATTGAAAGAGAAGGAGATACAGCGAGTGTCCAAGGTACAATAACAGTATGCATTATTCATTTTTCTTTTTATTTATATATGTCAGTAATGGCTAACCTTTTTGCCATCGCATGCCAGCAGGGGGTGGGGAATTGCGCGCATGCATGCCCACACCCATAATTCTATGTGCCCCGCCCCCACGTATGCACACGTGACATAAACTCCTGCTCCCCCCATTTCTGGCATGTGATGGCCCGGTAGGCCTGTTTTTCTCTCTCACCTGGCTCCAGAGCTTTTCTAGGAGTCTGGGTGTGTGTGTGAAAATGGTTTTCCCCCAGCCTCCCGGAGGTCCTCTGGAGGCCGAAAACGGCCCGTTTGCCAACTTACAGTGGGACCACATGTGCCGTAGGTTTGCCATCACGGTATTAGGTGATCCCACCCCCCCACCTCCATTTTCAGGCACTCCAAAAGCATTCCCTCTTCTCACTCCCAAAGGCTTTATATATTTTATCTGTAGTTGAATTCTGGACGGTAGTTCCTGCGAGTAACAAGATCCATATATGGATATAAGCTTACTGTCAATAAGGTAAGAAAGGCAGAAAAAGGAGAAGAGCATGAAGAACTCAAATGTGCCTATGCTTTAACTACTCATGCAGGAGGCACTTCATTATTTAGGTCAGAGCATCTTAAAACAATGCACGGACTGTGTGGAAAAGAGAGGCAAAAGAAGTAAATGGAACGTCAGCAAAGATATAAAGAATACCATATAATTTGATGGCATGTCTGATTTATTTTCATCACCTTCCATATACACCTACTTCCCCTGAACATGCATCTTCCATTTAAAGTACCACAATGTACAGCCACTGCAAGATCAATGCAAATTATATAAGATCAATACGCCCTAACGTATTGTTAAGCCTGAAAAGAATAGAGGCAAATCTGAGAAGATTGAAGCAATTAAACCAGTAAGTTCTATGGAAATCATCCAGTGGCCCCTCAAAATAGTTTTGCCTTGAAAACAAAGAATCACTGAATATTAATTGGAAGAGATGACCAAATGTGTTATTAAAGAAAGGAGTTCTTGTCCAAAATATATTATAGTATCAACTATAGCAGAAAGAGAGAAAATTATCAGAAATGGGTAATGACATCACAACTGCAGGTACCAGATGCAGTAAGAATAGACAGGCAACCAGACAGACAGACAG
Organism: Ahaetulla prasina; assembly: GCF_028640845.1. Lineage (NCBI taxonomy): Eukaryota > Metazoa > Chordata > Lepidosauria > Squamata > Colubridae > Ahaetulla > Ahaetulla prasina. Next base: position 304,918,453 of record NC_080539.1, on the reverse strand, counting down.
ACAGATATACCAGCACACAGATACAGTAATGAGCAAGCCCTTTAAGGGCTATTTGAAATTTCAATATTCGGGGAGGAAAAAGCTGAATTTAAAATCCACAGATGGAGCTGAAGATGATTTGTTAAAGTCTGAAAAGGTGAGAAAAATGAAGATAATAAAGAAAGAACACAGCAGTGAGAACAAAGTGTATAGCCTTTTTTCAACAGAGTTTTTTGTAGAAAGTACATCTTACAATGGAGCTTGTCTTTCTTTAATAAACCTAATATAACTTGGCAAGGCCAATTTATTTGTAGAACCTCTCGTATACTTATTGCCTCAAATTTTAGGCTTCATTATTAGCATTTTAAAAGGTGTTATTAGTACTTTTAATATGGAAGTCTGGGCCTCTTTTTTAACTTGAAGAAAGCGTATTTTCCACCTTCTTAGCCAAGACCATTTCTTTGATACATGATAACTTGCTTTGTCAGGATCTACACAATAGAGAGCACATTCTGAAAGTCCTTGAACGCATTTGCAATTTGTAAGAAAGATACAGTCCTAGTTGGGAAAGTGTAATGCAATCCACAAATAGGACCGCGGTGTGGCTCAGGCTGTAAGAAGCCTGTTATTAAAACACAGCTGCCTGCAATTACTGCAGGTTCTAGTCCCACCAGGTCCAAGGTTGACTCAGCCTTCCATCCTTTATAAGGTAGGTAAAATGAGGACCCATATTGTTGGGGGGGCAATAAGTTGACTTTGTAAATATACAAATAGAATGAGACTATTGCCTTACACACTGTAAGCCGCCCTGAGTCTTCGGAGAAGGGCGGGATATAAATGTAAATTAAAAATTTTTTTTTACTATTTCTCGAATGTTATTTAGAACATTCTAAGTTTGCTATTGTTCATGATTCACGTGTAATCAAAGGATTTTATTGTTTGATCATTTGCTTAGTATGTCACATGTAATGAATATATGTTTCATTTGTTTCTGTACTCTATATATACCCCCCACCCCAAATAAATGCTTCTTGCTTTCCCTGAATTACTGGTGATTCGTATTTTCAGGAGGCAAAGAAACCCCTTTGCAAAGGTAAAAGGTGTTTTCCTTCCCAAATTCGGGGAATAGGTTTTTAGCACCATACACATTTGGGGGTGCCTGAGTTTTGAGGCAACACATCCACTTTCCATAAACATGGATGTCCAATTTAAAGCATCACAGGCTAAGTCACTGAGAAATCAATCTTCTATCAATTTGTCTAATATTTTAAAAATCCATCCCATCTTCAGCAAATGAATCATAAAGTGAGAACTTTCCAGTACAGATTTGTGACGGTCAAGTATTCTACCCTGCTTGAGTCAAATATGGATCACCAGTGACAAGGACTATTAAAAAAATGCAAAAATGTCTTCCTAAAGAATGAAACATAAAGTAATGGTTGTATAGTACTTATGATAACAGCCAATCCTGTGGTCTTAGACCAGTGATGGCGAACCTTTTCAGTGCCAAGTGCCCAAACCGGAACATGTATGCATGTGCGTGCGCCGGAGCGCCAGAAACCCCAAGACCAGCTGGCAGGTGAACGCATGCCTGCTTTTTGGCTGTTTTTTGGGTGAATGTTTAATTACAAAAAAGCTCAGGAACCTTTTGGTTCAGCTTATAAAATTTTGCCAATTCATTTTTAAAATACTAAGACTTCAGAGAGAAAATGTATTTTTAAATTTATTATCATAATCCGTATAAAAATGAATGTAGTTGAACAATCGTTGTGGCACAGTGATTAGAATGCAATAGAATGCAGACTAACTCTGCCCACTGCCAGGGATTTGATCCAACCAACGCAAGGCTGACTCAGCCGTCCATCTTTCTGAGGTCAGTAAAATGAAAACCAAGATTGTTGGGGGCAGTATCTGAAATTTGTAAACTTCTCAGAGAGCGCAGTAAAGAACTATGAAGAGGCATATAAGTCTAAGTGCTACTGCTACATAATCTTACCTACATGCATACACATACATATATAAGCCTAAAAGGCGGCGAGGAAAAGGAGAATAAAACTTACGGAATCAGTTGTGGATTAAAAGCAAAGCCCCTGAGTAGCTCATGAGCCAGGTACTCACTACCTGGCAACAAGCGACTTAACAACACCATGGCAACAGAGTGATGGAGTGAAGCTTGTTGGTTGCAGTCTGGACAAGCATCTGCCTGCATAGGAAGCAAAACAACAACAACAAAGGTGAAAGTGTTGTTGTAACTGACCCAGAAGGAAATATGATAGCATGAGACATAGTCCCAATAATGGTTTGTTTTTATTTGCCACAAATAAATCACGTTGAAAAAAAGATAACCCTTCCCTAGTTCATGTCCAAGCCCCAAAAGAAGAGGCTATATGACATTTGTGGAGAAACAAGTATTTCTTTATTAAAAGTGTGCATGCACAGCAAATAAACAGGATTTGGCAGTGGCTATATGAGACATTGCCAAATATCCTCTTTGTATTTCAATTTGTATCTCTTTAGTATGTACATAATGACTAAGCATGTACTTAATTTAAAAATATCTTTGTCTTTTTTCTAGTGGACTACTTCTTTGTCTTATATCTGCTCTAGACTTTTCCAGCCTCGTTCAAATGGTGCTTGTACTACTTTTGTTCTAAAATGGCATTACTTTTCGTAAATGCTCTAATAATCTGTTTGCTCCTAATACTTCTACATTGTCCTCAAATCAACCCAATGTAGTATAACTTTGTCTTTAACTTGGCAAGAAATAAAACAAAAACAGAGACTTGGGTATGTCAGACTTCCAGATTTGTCAGCCATTAGCATATAGCTCACCCACACTTTTTCATCCTACAGTACAGTTAATGAATTCATTGCACCAGGCTCCCAAACTCTTTGAAATGGAATGCATTTCAAAGGAGGAAAAAAAATATCTAAATGCTTCCAGAATCATAAAGATTAAGAGGGTTCCATGCCGTGTTCATTTCTCACAATTCACAATGGAAGAACATAAGATTTCATATCTTCTTTATTTCCATTTCTTTTTTAAAAAAAGGAAAAGGAAAAGAAGCAGACAAGAGGCTGGAGAATGAAATGATCCAGCTAGCTCTAAAAGCCACATTCAAGCCATCTTGCTCCACTCCACCCCACCCCACCCACTACATTCTTCTATCTTCTCCTCTCCACTTCTATAATTAACAGTGAAAAATAATGTAACAGAGGAAGTGGTGCCTGGCCAATATAATTTTAATGAGCATATTATTTAAGCCAGTATAGAAAATACCCAAAGAAAAACATTTGATCATATAGGCCAATGTAAGAAAAAGGAATCTAGGAGAAATTGATAAGTAAATTTGACCAAAATCAGTTTACACTTCTTATCCTAATTCTGACCTGGTATCTGGTGACACCATAAACAGTGGAACTCAAAGCTAGAAAGTACTATAAAATGTATAGTATTTTGTGAGTGCTTGAATTCATACATTCATTGGTTAAGTCTTAAGACAAATCTAAAACTGAGATATGATAGCACACATATACATGTGAGCTGCATTCACTACCAGCTCCTGTAAGGTACTGCCTATTCTTCTTAAAGTGCCCTTTTAATACAACATTCACAGCAAGCTAAATTGACCCCGAGTAATGATAGGGTGAAGAGTCACACAGGAAGTAGTGGCCCGAGATACTGTATTATTTATATACACTGACCCTATCTCAAAGATAATATGGATAGCATACTGATCTATTAGGAAGTGATCAATAAGTCACCCAGAAGGGTTTATCAAAAATATTCCTATATCATGATGTCATTTTAGAATAGAATAGAATAGAATAGAATAGAATAGAATAGAATAGAATAGAATAGAATAGAATAGAATAGAATAGAATAGAATAGGAATAGAATAGAATTCTTTATTGGCCAAGTGTGATTGGACACACAAGTAATTTGTCTTTGGTGCCTATGCTCTCAGTGTACATAAAAGGACAGGATACATTCAGGATACATTTACAATGTGTCTGCCTTTTCCTTTGTCTTTATAATGTAGTAGGCCAAAGGCACATACATTGTGGTGGTGTTTCTCTTCAATGCACCTCAGCAAGCAGCTAACACTTTGCTAGAAGCTCTGCATCTACTGTAGCTCAGTTATTTCTTAGCCTTGGCAACTTTAAGATGTATGGATTTCAAGTGGCTGGGGAATTCTGGGAGTTGAAGTCAACACATCTGAACACGATTAAAATTGAGAAACACTGCTGTACTTGTTTGAATACTTAATAAATGGTATATTAAAAGTGATTTGATTGATTTAAGTGGTTCAGGTTTTTGGCCACCACAGATAGAAAAGCTGTAAAGAAGACACTAAACAGACATCCCAGATATGTATGTATGACTATATCTATAAATCTATCCCACACATATGGTACATGCATCAATAAAAAAATCTCAGATATAGAGCATTATTTACTATGATTTCAGGACAAAATAATTTCATGTTATCTGGTTACAAACATGAGACATAAACCACTTGATTAGAAAGATATAAAAAGATAATATATAAATTGTTCTATTCTCTTTGGCTCAAGTAGACCTGAGAAGCAATTTACTTTACAAGATCTATCAGCAAAATGTATTCATTTAAGACTTTAAAGAAACAGAAGTTCCAGAGAAGCTTGTGTGTGTACTCATAAGCTAGTCTAGAAACTGGGAAACTGATGATTTAAGTAAAACATACAAGGGATTTTTAAATACATAGCAAATGGTTACAAGCAATCCAGAATAATGGCTGATGCAAAGAACTTACCATTTTCTGAGCAAGTGAAAGTACAACATATTGAAAATGGTATTCATGATGCAACAACCAAACAGAGGAAGGAGTTAAAGAAAGAGGAGCAACTGTACAACACTGAAGCAGGTAGTCCTTCAGACTCTTCGTCTCTAAAATAGAAACATACTGGACAAAACAACAGAGATAAATTTGAATTGAATATCAAATACCTGAACCAGAGACACTAAATTTCTTGAGTTAGTAGTTTCTGCCATATAGAAATGGTGTTGGTACATCCACCCACCCAGGTAATACAAAGCAATTTCTCTTAACTCTGGGACCATTTATAATTACTTTCTAGACACAAATTGTGTATTTTGTATATTTCCTCCTTACATACATTTAATATCAAAGCTTTGATTTGATTCTTGGCTTGCTTTACTAAAATTTAATTCAAGATACCCGAGCCCAAACAATCAATTATTAATATATTTCCTTCTAATACACCAGTACATTGGGGACATCAATGTTTAGTTTGAGTTTATGAATATTGACTCTTTGAAAAGTCCACTCAATGTAGCTGTGGGAAAAAGCTGAATTAAATTTATAGCCCTTGAATATAGAATGTAAATGTTGAACCTCAGCCATTGCGCTATATGAATGTATGCGTATATGTAGGTCTTGGCGTATTCGGGTTATTTCCCATGTAAGGTTGAGAGTATCTTGGCGATGTTTCAACGAGGTCTTACTCATCATCTTCAGGCTGGTGCTTACCGCTTCATGCTTGTGCGAGCAAAACGTGGTTGGAGCTGTGTCTCTCTATAAATACTGGTGGGGAGGTGGGGAGTATTGCTGTAAGCGGGTTGGTTGGCTCTGTGGTTGCATCTTGATTGGTAGGTGAAGTGAATGTTTGCAGATTAGTCAGCTGTTTCGTAGCATCCTGTGTGAGTGTGGTCCTAGTTGTGTATATATCTATATTTGCCCATGCATCATTAAAAATGATCCCACAACGTCAGTACTTACTTGGTTAACCAGCCCTTTATGTACGTGGAGGATACTGTTCACAAGGACGAGGAAAGCAGTAAGAAAGGGAAATGGTGATCTAGAGCCTGCTAAACTCACTGAAGTCTTATTTCTACTGCAGTTCAGAGAAACAATGCTGGGAACAGATTCTGGTCCTGAGGAACAGGATAGTGGGTTGCATAAAGTAGAGCATGGTCTACATAGAGGGGGAAAAAACAAAAAACAGAAGGAATGTGAATTATAGTATACCTTAATGAGTAGACAATTTACTGCTATCTAGATTTTTTGGAATACAATTCTCCAATCAACATGGTTCACAGTTAGGAATGATAGAACAGAGAAATTCATCCGAGCAGTACCAATTTATCTAGTCTATCCCACAAATTGGTTCTACTGAGAAAAATTGCCACACTGCTTTTTTTTTAAAAAATCCATGTAATCAGCAAAATTCTCAATGCTTTGCTTTCCAAATACATAGAACTTCTGTATTATAAAATCTTGCTTGGAACTAAAATTAATACTCAAGAGGGTACACATTAGCTAAGCCTTCAATAAACTACCCTCAATGAGATAACATATAGTTGTACATAAAGGTAGGAATTAGTGTAAATTTAAACTTCAATTCAACAGGATTTGCAATCGGTTTGGTTCTGCAACCCAACAAGACAGACACAGACTTCAGAGGATAATTAGAACTGCAGAAAAAACAATTGCTACCAACCTGCCTTCCATTGAGGACCTGTATACTGCACGAATCAAAAAGAGGGCTGTAAAAATATTTACAGATCCCTCCCATTTTGGACATAAACTGTTTCAACTCCTACCCTCAAAACGATGCTACAGAGCACTGCACACCAGAACAACTAGACACAAGAACAGTTTCTTCCCAAACGCCATCACTCTGCTAAACAAATAATTCCCTCAACACTGTCAAACTATTACTAAATCTGCACTACTATTAATCTTGTCATCGTTCCCATCACCCATCTCCTTCCACATATGGCTGTATGACTGTAACTCTGTTGCTTGTATCCTTACGTTTTATATTGCTATTGTTTCCTGGTTGCTTATTTGTACCCTATGACTATCATTAAGTGTTATACCTTATGATTCTTGATGAATGTATCTTTTCTTTTATGTACACTGAGAGCATATGCACCAAGACAAATTCCTTGTGTGTCCAATCACACTTGGCCAATAAAAAATTCTATTCTATTCTATTCTATTCTATTCTATTCTATTCTATTCTATTCTATTCTATTCTAGGAAACACACAAAGGGATGTGGAATTTATCCTAATCACATATGTTTTTTTCTGAAGTCACAGCACACTGCAATGTCTGTAATGATCTGCTGGTCTATGACAGCAGTTTATCCAAGAAGAGCTCACCTGAGCATTTCCCAAAGGGTCTGCATGGCTGGTTGGCTGAGGAGAGGTAAGAGCACTCGGATTGTCAGATGCTCCACTTCTTCTATGCAATCAACCGGGTTTACTACTGGCTATAGAGAAAATGGGAGGAAAGAAATCATTATGATTTTCTCTCCATGAATGATGTTTCCAAACACATTTGCAATTGGATGTTTTAAGAGGAGGGCAGGCTTCACTTAAATGCCCACTGAGCCACAGGTTGACTAATTACACAGAAAGATACTAATTGAAAACATGAAAGCCAATGAAGCCTGTTCCAAAATTACTCTAAATCAGCCTTTAATCGATGATGGGTGTATCGGGAGTACAACTTTCTGAATTTCCAACCAGCAAAGGAACTTGCAAACTAGATCACAAGCTCCTGAGAAAAGACAGATAGGGCTTTCCTGAGAGATCTGCAGAAGAGGGAAAAGGAGGGTGGGGATTCATTTAACACTGAAGGGACAGATTAGTTCTAATTTCAGATATAAATTCCTGCACTGAGCTTGGACTAAAAGATACTTTCATCCTGAGTTTTAAATGGGCAAAGGCACCGTTTCGCGTCTGATCTAGTTTTTCAGGCAACTTTCAGATCTCTATTCAGGTGTCTGCACTTTGGGAGTTCTCTTCAAAAATCACAGCCTCTGCTTGAGCTTTTACAGAGTAACATCTGGTACACCTATAGCATTATTTGGGGCTTAGGAAACTCCATGAGTGATCAGTCATGCCCTACTCATATCCTGATTAGATTACTGTATCTAACCAGTAGAATAGAATAGAATAGAATATTTTTATTTATAGACCGTCCTTCTCCCGAAGGACTCAGGGCGGTGTACAGCCAAGAATAAAATACAGAAAGAAAACAACAATACAAAACTAAAAACAACCCTTAAAAAATCTATTTGATATGGCTACTTATAGATAAAATATTACCCTCTAAAATTCACAAAAAATTTAAAACCCATAAAATCAATTTGATAATTTAAAATTTAAATTATACTCTACATGGGGCTGTCCTCGAAGAACATCTGGAAGCTAGAGAATGCGGCACTGGAGGCAATGACAGATAGACCCCAATATACTTGGATGACCCCTTTGCTTTGGGAGCTCTACCGATGGCCATTGGTTGTCACCTTTGAGGCCTGCATGGCTCTGTCTGGTTATTTGAGAGAGACTGCTTCTTCTAGCATTCATCTACCTGTCTAACCAGATCTCATAGAGTTAACTATTCCCATGCCCCCCACTGCAAGACTGAAAGGACCTTAGAAGTACAAGAGGAGGGGTTTTCTAATATACAGCTGAGGTCTGCAGCATGCAAGCCTAGCATATAGATTTGGGGGGGTGGGTTTCATTCATTTGATGGTGAGAAGGGGTTAAATCATTTATTGTTAGATGCCTAGAGTGGGCATAGAGTGAGCAGCATGAAAGCATAACTAAGAAAGAAAATAAATAGCGAAGCAGATCTATCAAGCCTTAACTTTACTCGTTGCTATTTCTTTGATATTTTAGCCAGACTGATGCACCTACTTCCTCCAGATGGAAAGAGAATCATGGAACAAAAGAAACCCCAAAGACAACTGCAGACATAGAACTTCATTCCCTGAGCTCTTACCTGTTGACTACAGTGTCTGTAATACATCCCCGTATAGATGACATAGGCTGTAGTAAGAGATTGCAATGCTTGCCATCTCTCCATGTGGGTTATCTCTTTAAGGCAATTCTTCATATTGGTTTCAATGACAGGCCTGAAACCTGTCACCTGACTCCAGGTGATGGGTGGGGGTGGAATTTGATCACCGTCTTCTGGGCTACTCCTGTAACATTACATAAACATGAAATAAAGGCAGTAATATGGGAATTGCTAATGCTCATTACTTAAGGTGGCCTCCTCCAATACGACCGGAGAAAAGTACCTAGGAACCCAAGCAAGGGTATGAAGCTGTTTAATTTGCTGGCCATTTTTATCATGGAAAAGGCTTGGAAAACTATTTTTGAAAGGTTTTTCTTTGAAGACGTTATGCTTCTCATCCAAGAAGCTTCTCTGGATGGTGGGGAATGGAAGGATTTATTTATTTATTTATTATTTAAATTTGTATACCGCCCTTCTCCCGAAGGACTCAGGGCGGTTCACAGCCAAGTAAAAAATACACAATACACTATAAATATTAAAATACAGTTAAAAAACTTATTAAATTGGCCATAATTAAAATTTAAAAATAAAAAACCCATTAAAAAACCCATAAGCTTAAAAAACTAACCCAGTCCAGCGCAGATGAATAAGTGAGTTTTAAGCTCATGAAAAGGTTCAGAGGTCCGGAAGTTGACGAAGTCCTGGGGGGAGTTCGTTCCAGAGGGCGGGAGCCCCCACAGAGAAGGCCCTTCCCCTGGGTGTCGCCAGACGACACTGTCGCGCCGACGGCACCCTGAGGAGTCCCTCTCTGTGAGAGCGCACGGGTCAGTGAGAGGCATTCGGTAGCAGCAGGCGGTCCCGTAGATAACCCGGCCCTATACTCCTTGCAGACAGCTGGTCATTTGCACTACTTTAGCATTAAGGCCACCTTGAGATTTATCTGTCCTCAGGCTCATCTGAGTGGTGCAAATGCATGTGGAACCTTCTTGGAACTGTTGAAAGGTCTGTGTTGTGGACTAGAGATAGATGATGTCATATCCCTCCCCATCCTCTCTGTTGAGAGAGGGCTGTTCAATTTTTCCATCACTCAAGTGACCCTGATGACACAGATAATCCTCCAGGTAACCACCAGGTGGCCTTAATGGTGTGCTTAAAAAAATGCAAATGACCAGTTGTCTGCAAGGAAAATAAATCCTTCCATTCCCCACCATCCAGTCAGAGATGAATAAGCCTTTTGGATGAGAAGAGAAATGTCTTCAAAGGAAAACCAGAAAGTCCAGTTGCCTCTTGAAAAAGCACCTTCAGGACAACTATGACCTGGATGACTGAGAATCTCCATAGATATTTTTTAAAAGTTGATATATAATAAAGCTTAATTACATTTTATTTCAAGATTAATTAAATTTAATTCCATTAATTTAATTAACAGGATGAAACATCAATTTGGTGTTTTGATCAATACTTTTAACTAAATCAATCTCTTACCCCAAGCTTATGCCTGGAAGAATAAATGGAAAGAACATGAATGTAAGAATACCCATTTTTGCACAAAAATAGAAAATAATTTCTTGAGACTCCTGAGTCCCCAGTATGGGACCCTGTAATGCCAACAAGCATGTGGGCACTTCACACTGTTTGCAGTCACTTTCCTGATAAGCAGCCAAGAGTGGTATTATCTAGATTTTCACAGATAATAGTTTCCATAGTAAAAGAGAGGCTGGAACTGTGGCCTGTCAGTATCAGATGCTATGTTAGCACAACAGAAGGAATTTTAAGAACCATCAGAAAGATCTCTGTGAAGCAGGAACTGGAGTAGCAGCAATGGCTGGTCCCTAAAATAGACAAAAATGGGCTATTGAACATGCTGTTAAGTTTAATGTGAGCTGGCAGGCCTGAATTGCACTGGGTAATGTTGGCAGTTCTGAAGAGTATTGTTTCAAAGGACCAAAGAAATGGGTTAAAGACAGGAAGAAAATCATAAAGAAATATTAACTAACAGAGGGCATGGCTGGGTTGTCCATAGGGGACAGAAAATCATATTTTCTAAGGCTCTGTAGGTTTATCAGCATCCAGAAATAAAAGGGTGGGTAGGTAGGAAACTGTCACTAATCTCTATAAACCCTAGAATTAGGAAAGCGGTAGAGTTTAAAACAGAAGTTGCATATGTGTTAAGGCCTGTATCATTAGCCACACATATATAATAGTAGAGTTGTCAACAATGGTTAAGAAAAGTTACAGGGGGTTGTGCTATCAATGAAGCCCTTAGGATGGACAAAGGAGAAACCACTGATAATGGAATATAAAAATCAAGGTAAAGATTTCCCGTCCTGTCATGTTTGACTCATCTCCGTTTCTTACCTGAGGTAGCCAGTGTTGTCTGAATATATTTCCGTTATAATGTGACCAGCATGACTATATGCCGAGGCTCATGGAGTGCTGTTACCTTCCTATTAAAATGGGACCTATTTATCTACTTGCATTTTGCATGCTTTCGAACTGCTGGTGGGCAGGAGCTGGGGAAAGGAACGGGAATTATCTCCATTGTGCAGCACTCTGGTCTCGAACCCAGGCTGTCAGCTTTCCATCTGACAAGCACAGTGTCTTTAACTGCTTAGCTATCACATCCCCAGTGGAATATAGCTGATTCTAAATTGTAATGCAAAGCTTGGCTGAAACGAACATTTCTTTCATTGTGTTATCAGAAATGTGAATTTAAAAAGACATACTTGGATGCTTTGAATTGTCTCATTTTCTGAACCCACAAAAGCACTCCACAATAGCTCCTTATTAATATAACATAAATATAATGTTCAATAGAATTCTGCCATTATCTAAAAATGGAGGTATTTGTATAGATCTATTGTAATATACTATGTGTGGGGGGGGGGGAATATCCTTTTTGTGCATTTGGGGGTGTAGATTTGAGTTGAGGGAAAAAAATTTCTTTCCTTTTTGTGTACCACAGCAATATGTTTTCTCAAGAAAGGAAAAGAAAAAATACAGAAAATATATTACTATGGTTATAGAAAATATTTTAAAATATAGTATTGTATCTTGATCACACACCCAGCTCAAAGGAAAATGCATATTTTCAATCAATTTAATATATATTATAGACTCCATAAAAGTTAAAATAATTTTTTGCTGTATTTCTTGCTTCATAAATCCATATACTGATAAATCCCAGATTTATTTTTTGGCCAAAAATAAGGCCAAGCACTTATTTTGGGGTTCAAAAAATATAAGACAGGGTCTTATTTTCAGGGAAACACGGTACTGGAAACTGTTCAAATATTTTAAATATTGTTAATGTATCTGGAACTATATCAGAACAGGTTTTAGTTGAATACACTGCTTTTCTGAATTGTTAGGTGATCCAATGGGGGAAGGGCAATAAATCCATGCAGTATATGTCTTATCCTGTTCAAGCAGGTCAGCACAGGGCCAGAAGCTTTTTGTCAGAACTGGAAACCATTTTTCTACCTTTGTGCTGTCAGGCTTCAAGCCTGCCACAAATCCTACTGTGGGAAATTGTGAGGGGGGATTACATAGAGGAAAGAAGATATGTAGTCAAAATAAAATTCTTTATAGAAAGTCAAGGCCAAGGTGCCCTGCAACTGTGTTGAGAAGAATGAGGAGGTATCTTGTGTTCCAGATGGTACCTGATTGGATGTGTGGTGGACATGTGGGAGAGGGGCAAGGTCTTGAACTTTCTTTTGAGGGTGAACCAAAAGCTCTCAGATTCGGGTTTTCCCAGATGTGCCAATATGACATCTCTAATAAAAGTTAGCTTTGAGGAACTTCAAGCCTCGGAGTTTGATTTCATTGGGGGTGTTACTTGGAACCCTGACACTTTTCCTTCTTTTCATAAACTTCACAGTGTTAATGTTATTTATTTTATCTATTTTTAAAATTTCTATAACATCCAATCTCCCCTACAAGGTGAATCTGGCTGTCATATAAATTCAATAAATAAATAAAATCTTCAGGTTTTCCTGAAGAAATAAAAGTTCATTTAAATACATACAGGCAGTCCTCTAGTGACCATAATTGCTACCATAAAATTGGTCATTAAGCGAAACCACGACTGTGCTTATGATTTTACTTCAGCTTTCCTTTGCTTTACAGACCAGCAAAAAATGCCTGGATTGGTTGTGAAGTTACTTTTTCATCCCCACCATAACTGTACATGGTCACTAACGAGGACTACCTGTAATCTTGTCACGAATGATCTTTGGAAGAGCTGTATTATTTAAAAATTAATTTATTCACCAACTTTTGACTCAGCATTATAAAGCTCAGTGAAAATTTAAACAATGTTTTTTTTTCTTTTCTACTTTTTCTATAGTATTGTTTAGCTTTCTTGCAGATAGCTTTTTAAAAAACTAATTTAGAGTAAACTTAATAAATCCAGTACTCAACTATTACTTTCAAAATTAAAACAAATAAAATTACACTATAATGCAGCTTAAATATTCATCAATCGATAAGCATCTGTGATGTCTCTGGAGATTCTCAGTCATCCAGGTCATGGTTGTCCCAAAGGTGGTTTCTCAAGAGGCAACTGGACTTTCTGGTTTTTCTTTGAAGACATTTCTCTTCTCATCCAAGAAGCTTCTCTTCTTCAGCTCTGAAGAAGCTTCTTGGATGAGAAGCAAAACATATTCAAAAAAACAACAACAATCAGAAAGTCCAGTTGCCTCTTGAAAAAACATCTTTGGGACAAGCATCTGTGAGGTTTTTACTGCAGTTAGGCAAGTTGTTCAGAGTTCATGGAATAAAGATCATAAAAAATAGAACAGAATAAAATAAAAACCAGGAAAGATGAAATAATAATTGGTATGAACCAATTACGGTATATCAACAGGCTCTCAGAAACGATTCACAAATCAGTGGCTGCTTTCACATATCACTATTTCTGTGGTTTGGATTAGTGTAATCTGTGAAAGCTGCCACTGTACTTATAAACAAGGATTTGCAACTTCAAATGCTGAGTACAGCCATAACTGCCATGATTAAACCAATATGACTTAACATAGAAATGAAGGCTTTTCCCGTTTCAACCCATGCAGTCATCGGCCAGTTGTTCACATAGAACAAATCATCAGATATCATAATGAAGTTAAAAGATAACTTAGGAACGTATTCGTTCTGCAATAGCACTTTATCCTGTTGCTGGACACATCAATCAATAACCTCTAGCAAATGATGGAAACTGGTATTCTTACACTATTCTTGCAAGATTTTATCTTACAATGTTATCTGAATCCCTTGGCAATCCATTTTTATTTATTGTATTTTAAAAGAACCCCACACTTGCCAGAGCCATGTTGTTTCAATAGATCCTTCACTAAGCTGGGTATTTATAACTTCCCATACAATTATGCTTTCTTTCATTAGATGGTCTAATTGCTGTTCAGTCAGCTGGGTATTTACTCTCTCTCAGCTGATTAGCTTTTCAATCAAATTCACTGTCAAACTCAATTTCTACAGCAATCATAAACATTGACATTTATTGGCCTCAGTAATGAAACCCCAGAGGAAAACTTGTTATCAGTTATTCAATAAGATTAATATTTACTTGCACTCACCCTAAAGGGAAGTGAAGAAATTAACAGAAAGGAAAATGTACAAAATAAAAGAGCAAGGCCAAAAAATATATATGGCAGCTACAGTAATAAGAATCCTATTTAAAGGGCAATTATGCAGCAGAATTGATAAACTGAGTTTTTTAAAGCAGTAGTTTTGTACGATATCAACCAAAATGATTTAATTTTATCTTTATTCCAATGAAGAAAATCACTACCTCCAGTAAACAGATTAACAAGATTCAGAGCAGGAAGGATAAAGAAGAATGTATAGCAAAATTAAGATTTACATGTGGCATGTAACAAAAATTTAAACTCTGACAAGGAAAATGATGGTATTCTGAATTCTTAAAAGCAGTACTATTAAGTTGATACTCAGAAAGCTTTTCAAAACTAAAGAAGAATAAAAGCACATAAATTGCATTCTCTTTCTTGTTCAGATACCTCTCAGCAAGATTTGATCTGCTCAATTATTTTCATTGTAGTTTGCCAAATAAACATTACAAGTTAAGACTTCCAAAAATGAGGCCGTCCATTTCCAAATGTTTACTGAACTACCACACACAGTTTGACAAGCACTACATGCTGGGGAAATTCCTTCAAATTCCCTTCATCTCTTACCAATCCCACCTGCTTCTGAGTTTTTTTATTGTTCAGTTGTTCATTCTTGGAAAGTTAGACCACATGGAATCAGTTTGACCAAAAATATTTATGTTTTTATAGCATTTGCAATTGGTCACAGCGAATTTTAGTGGAAGGGAAGCAGTGGAAAGAGGTAACTTTAATGGAAGAACAAGAGATTTGAAAGAATGCTGTGAAATCACATAGTGATTTCTCTCCCCTCCTCAGTCAATTTAAAGCAGATCCAAATCTGGTCAACATCCAAGTGTCATTAGAAATGATAAATTAACTATCTTGAATCCCATGAGGAAAAAATAGACTTCTCCCACACTTTTCTTTGTTTCATAGAAATCATTTTGATTTGCCCAATTCTTTGTTTGATGTTTATTTGATCTATTTTCTCTCACTTTTATTTTTAAATTTTTCCAAGTCAAACTTGATTCCTGAGGACTACATGGACAAATCCAAGCAGTTTTCTGGGCAACATGGAAATTTATGGAGATTCTCAATCATTCAGGTCATGGTTGTCCCAAAGTTGCTTTTTCAAAAGGCAAATGGACTTTGTTTTTCCTTGAAGATGTTTCGCTTCTTATTCAAGCGAAATAAAAACTGAAGAAGCTTCTTGGATGAGAAGCGAAA
Organism: Ahaetulla prasina; assembly: GCF_028640845.1. Classification (NCBI taxonomy): domain Eukaryota; kingdom Metazoa; phylum Chordata; class Lepidosauria; order Squamata; family Colubridae; genus Ahaetulla; species Ahaetulla prasina. The sequence continues at coordinate 304,902,805 of NC_080539.1, read as the reverse complement.
CATCTTCAAGTAAAAAGAAGTAAAAAAGAAAGTCCAGTTGCCTTTTGACAAAGGACCTGTGGGACATGGAAATGAAGTAGCTTTCTAGGACTGATTACTTTCTAGGACTGAGACAGAGTAACTGTCCATTAATTTCTGTACTCTAAAGCAAGACTAAAATCAGGTTTCTCTATTCCCTCTATTTCTAATACAGCACCCTAACTGCCAAATCAAACTGGGTCTCATCTACTACTACCAGCATATTTAATATTATTACTATTGCTGTGGTTATTATGGTTTCAAAATAGGGTGGATCTTATTTAAATCAAGTCAATTTAAATAATCGCTTGATTAAAAAGTCTTGATTTAAATCAACTCGATTTAAATAATAATTTTTAAAGAGCAATTGTCATCTCTGTCCTGCAGCGGCTCCTCCTCTGAACCGCTGTTGACTCACCAACAGTCCCATTCACTTTAATGGGATGTCTGGTGATGCAGCAGTGACACAACAGGGTGATGGACGTGGCGGGCAGGTGAGTGGATACCCACTAACAGGCGCTGCCATGATGGATCTTAAATGACAGGTGCCCTTTAAATGTAAGGACTCATTGTTGCTGGTAGTTAGAATTTTTAATATTATTATTATTTGCAAATAAAATGAAGGTTTCCTATTTAGCTCAAAGAGCTTGGATTCATTGAATAAATTTACCAGAAATGTAAATATTGCAGAATATAAAGCCTCATGCTACATAACTAGCATGAGGCTTTATATATCCATTTCATGCTGAATAAACTAAATTATTAATGTATCTTAAACAGAAAACTATCTTTAAATAGATTTTTACTCCAAAGCATTTTATTAAAATAAATTTGATTTAAAAAAATTGATTTCAATTTTAAAAAATTGATTTTTTTTAAATCATCAATTTTTATCTACCCTGTTTTAAAATATAATACACTTGCCATTTTTTCAACGCAAACCCACTATAAGAATATTTTGCTTCTGGACATTCAGAGAAATGCTGCGGGAGATTCTTTGTTGAGGGGGGGAGGAGACAAACCACTAGCAAGACAAAATGACTATACCTGGTAAGCTGGGCTTGCAGTTCCGTCCGGCAGCTCGCTGTCTGAGTCACTTGAGTAAGCAAAGTGACAACAGCTGCAGCTCGCTGGATAGAAAGCTCAATCAAGGTGTTATTTTCTTGGAAACTGCTTGTCAGTTGGGATAGGGATGAAACTATCCTCATTAGCACAGGATAAAGATCGCTGTAAATTGCAATAAAATGTCAGAATCATGTTAGTGTCGTTAAAAAAATGTTTTTTTAAAAAAAAAACCTCACTGAAATCAAAATCCAGTTACAAGACATTTATAGCAATGTGCAAAATATTTTGAATTCAAAATTCCATTTTGAGTTCAAAATAGATGTTCTATGCTCTGGTTTCTCTTCAGATTAGATAAAGCAGCTATTCCATTAGTGTTCTAATATTGTTCTATAAGTATTCTGAAATTAAAGGATTCCCTATTTTGAGCTTGAAAGGAAGTTATTTTGGGTTTGAGACACTTCCAGAATGGTCAGAAAACTTCCAATAGAAGAGGAAAAGGAAATATCGATATTTTAGGAAATCAACTAGGATTCCAAACAAGTGCATCATTCCAAGTTGGTTGCTATTTTAAACAAAATAATCATTTATTTGTAGTTCAGATCTTTCCATATAGATCAAGTCTTACTCCCTTATCTTTTACCCACTTGGTTGGAAATAAACCCTGGGAAAACAGGAGACGCTTCCCTCCTAATAAATAAGTTCTAGTTCCCAAAGTTCTCTTGCTACAACCATCCTAATAAATAGCACTGATACATAAAGCACCTCTAGCAAAGTGTGTGTGTGTGTGTGTGTGTGTGTGTGTGTGTGCATGTGTGTGTGTGTGTGTATATATGTATATATGTGTATATATATATATATATATATATATATATATATATATATATATATATATATATATATATATATATATATGTCTTTGGTTATTCGGGTTTTCTCGCATAAAATTGGAAGTGTCTTGGCGACATTTCGATGAAGTCTCATTCATCATCTTCAGGCTTCAGCTTCGTGCTTCTGGGAGCAATTGCAAAGCTGAAGCCTGAAGATGATGAATGAGACTTCGTCGAAACGTCACCAAGACACTTCCAATTTTACGCGGGAGAAAACCCAAATAACCAAAGACCTACATACAAACACCTGCGAAAACCTCAGAATATATATATATTTTCCAAGCTATTTCATCATCTGTCTGCTAAAGCCAATTTCCATCTACTATAGCATTTAGGTGAGAAAAGGAATAGTAAATGAACCAAGGAGTATACTGTAGCATCTATGAAAGACAAGGAAAACATCCAAATAAGCTTTGATGCTCTTTGGAAGTGAAAGGAAATGAAATTTGAAGTGCAAACACCCAGTCAAAGCCATACCAATAGAGATCACATGCTTGACCATAACCAGTGGCCACAGCCCACAAGCGGAATGCTTCTGTGCTTATATTTATGGCTTCCTCTATCCTTAGAGAAAGGTCTTTTGGATCTTCAGCTATAAACCGGCTCAGACGACTCTTCATCTCAAATTTGTTTAGCTGTAAACAACAACCAAATGCAAGTAAGATTCAGGACTTATAACGGGGTACAGAGAGAAGAGAATGCATACTGATATCGAGCAGAATATAGTAATTCTGGTATTTCATTTAAAGGCTTGAAAGGGAATCAGATAAATTCATGGAGGTCGGATCTGTGAATCACTATCAGGCACGGCAACTTAAATGGAACCATACAAACTGAAATAAAATGCTCCTGAATATTAGTTACTGGTGGATAAGCCAAAGAAAAGGATTATTGCCTTCCTGATTTGCTTATCAGTTTTCTCCATGTGAATGGGGGACCAGATGGATTTATGGCATATACTAGGGGGATTTTCCATGGGAATACATGCATTAAAAACTATTCTTCTTCTTTTATATATTAACCATTGTCCCTACTTGCTACAAGCCCCCTGTGCTAATGGCTTTCTTTCATGCCTCTCTCCTTGAAGTCTGCAGCTCCTATATGTACAAAATTTAGAAAATCATACATGTGGCAACTCAGGAGTAGGTAACGAAAGCTTTGCGAGTTGACATGTCCTGACCTGCTCCTGAATTGCCATAGGCAGGGCGATGGGGAATCGAGCCTCACAGCTGCATCGAGGAATTCGCACCTCAGTTAAAACAAAACACATCCTAGCTGGCCGAAGTCAAGACCATATCCATGGAGACCCACAACGGCCGGAGAGAGTGATTTCTACAACCCGCAAAATTGTTTCGTTGGGGTCAGAGGCAAGGGGCAAACTGAGTGAATCCAGAGCTGGCTTCACTTGGTCTATGCTGACATGGCTCTCCTAATAAACAACTGGATTTTTCTTGAAACTCTGCTTGAGGCTCCTGTTTTCATTAGGCACCAGTTGGGACCCTGACAGCATGATTAATTTCAAGTATATTTGTTTCCTCTGTGCAAATTTGAATTCTACTATATGCATATAAAGAATACCAATTAACAGGAAGAAATGCAGAAACTGCCCTCTACTTCAATCAAATTTGGTTAATTGCATATTTTATTACCTATACTTTTGGAATTTTTAATTAACAAAGCAGTAGTGGCTGAAAATAGTTCTTACCAGCCTGGCAGCTGTGTTTCGCCCTCCACATGCCAAGACTCTAATGAGTTTCATGGCAGTGGGACATGGTACTCCATGTAAGCTTACGAGCAACTTCCCAGGTTTAGCTGGTCTTGGAGTCCATTGAGCGGGAAGAAACTCTCTGATAATAGTCTCAACAAGACGAGGGCAATCAAGGACCTGTAAACATATATTTTAACAAAAGTCAGTGCTACAAAGCTAACAACTTTTCATTGTTGTGATACAAGTACCTTGCAAAATGTTTCAAGAAAATTGGCAATGCCCCTTCTTGTTATGGTTTCTCAAGAAGCAAAGCACAAGGAATGAAAAATTGTGTTGCTTCAAATTTTTGGGTCAAAGAGTGCAACTCAAAATATTCCATTTTAACCCATTAAATTGGCTCTGTTCTGGTGGGACAAAGCATTTTGTCTGGAATTATTATGGCTAGACTGCAAAAAGTTTGGAAAAGTAATCCAGTCACAAGCCAGCATGCTTCAATTCAATCACTGTTCTCAGAATGGTAGAAATTATCTAAACAACTCTGATTGACATGGGTTGAAATTGACTTGACCTCAGGAAAAAACTCTTGGAATGTGGATGTTTGTTTTAAGGTCAGAACACTAGGAATGGCATCTATATCTGGGGTAATTGTACGCATCCTTCCTTTATAATAAAATTTCAATTGTTGTGGTGGCCTCCAATTATATTTAATTCCATTATCTCTCAAAACTTTTGTAATTGGTTTTTAAAAAAATCTCCATGCCCTTTCTTCTCTTGATATATCCGGGAAGACTTGAATAGTCTTCCCTTCAAACTTCAAAGCATCTCCCATCTCTCTCACCTTGGCCATAACTTCCAGCTTATCACCGAGATTTGCGAACCTGACAAGCACATTCCTGTTAGAGCCATTTTGCCTTCTATATCCAATTCTAAAAACACTTGCCAGGTCTGCTATTGTAAACGTAAGTTGCGTATCCAAATCATTAATCCATTTCAAAACCCGCTGTTTCAATTTATCCTCCTTTTCTTCCGAGATTCCTCTGATAACCAAATTATATTTCCTCATCTCTTCTTCCAAAAGACAAATTCTCTTATCTTGCTGCTCATTTTTATAAAATATTTCGCCAATTTGCTGATCTACTTTTACCTCATGTACATGTATCTGCTCCATTTCATCTTTAATCATTATCATTTCCTCTCTTTTGTTTGCAAAAGTTTTCATTCATCTCTTGTTTCAACTTTTTCATTTCGGATGTCAATTCCAATGTCATATTATCCATACGCTCTGATAGTCCTGCTATTTTTTCCCCAATTTTATTTAAAGCTGCAGCAAGTTGCTGCGTTTCTGAAAGTTGTTGAGTCATTTTGAAAAAAACCTAAAAAATTTCCCAAACTAGGATTCCAAACCAATTTTACAGAGGGTCTTAGTGAAGATCAAAGGACGGCAGTCTTTTAATTGAAGCGAAGCGGCTTATTTGCACTCGTTATCTCTCAGGTTTTCAAGGATAATCTCTCAGTAACTTATGACTCATAATCACTCCACAAAGAAACACAGAACCTCACAGCTAACATTAATCAGCGCCATTTTTTCTCCACGTCAGCAAAGCAGAAAGGAAAAAGAAACCAACTTAAGCTTCGAAACAAAGTCCTTTTTTTGTTTTCTATAATATAGACAAGCTATTAATTTGCTCTCAAGAAAAAAAAAAATAAAGAAAAAATTATCCGCCCAGTAAAATCCTCTTGCTGCCAATCAGTCCAACACAAAAGATCAGTTTCTCTTCAATTAAATTCTTCTCATTAACAGATTCAGTCTTTAATATTCACTCCTTAGCCTCAGCAATAAAAACACAGAACACAGAACACGATAGTTATAATTGGAAAAACAAAACACAGCAATTTATTCCAAACTTATCATGTCTGCCAGCCGGCTCGGTCATCCCACGCTGTAAAAACTCCTTAATTCAAGCAGTTTCAGATGACCTACCAGTTTTAAATTCAGTCTGCTGGGCTGTTAACACTTTCACTTCATGATTTATTAACTTTCATCCATAACGGTGCATTCCAAACAGCATAAATCCTCATAAATCTTCATTAATAAGCCCTGTGAAGTGAAGGAAAGGTCCTTACCCCACCACGGTCATGGCCACGCATTATTATATTTACGGGAGCTTGGACTGATTGAGATGGAGGATTTAATGGAGATAAAAGATCAAATGCTTAAGATGGGTGGAACATACGTGGAAACATCAATCCCAGAAGAAGAAAAAGGGGCTATTGGAGGGCAAGACTCTAAAGGGTTAAAGAGGAAAGAAATATCACCTGTGTTGGTTGAACAGAAGAAAAGTCGTGAGGATACAGCAGGAGAAGAAGCAGATAAGAGTCTTGGAAAATACGAAGCCGAATGCGGGAGAGAATCATCACTATCTTTTTTTTTGAGTGATGAATTTAAATAGACAGCCCGAAAGAAGTGGCCCGGGCATTGGCACGTCCCCTCTCCCCCATTCTCTTTATAGAGGCGAAACCGATGAGGATGTGGGGGAAGAAGATTGTTTGTATTTTATTGTTTGTCTTGTTTTTTGTCTTTTTTTTGTTTTCTTATCGTTGTTTATATGTTAAATGTAGGTTATATGGTAGTTTAATGTTGGGTTGTGGGCACAGAAAGGAAGATGCGGGGATAGGATTAAAAAATTTATATTTTAAATGGGAGTTATAAAAATAATGTCATGGAATGTGAAGGGTACAGGGAATCAGATTAAAAGAAGAAGATTGGAATTTAAGATTAAAAGAGATTTACCAGACATTTTATTTTTACAAGAAACCCATCAGAAATCTGAAGATTCAAATAGAATGTATATAAAAGGTATGCAAATATATGAAAAAGCATTTGGAACTTCAAAAGCTAGAGGAGTTGCAACACTGATATCAGATAGGGTGTACTTTGAAAAACATCAGGTAATTTTGGATGAAGATGGAAGATATGAAATAATTGTTGGAAATCTTAATGAGGAAAAAGTGACACTTGTTAATTTATATTTACCGAATGAAAAACAAAGAGAATTTCTTGAAAAATAACAAAATTTTGGAGAATGAAAGTGTAGGAAAGTAATTGTGGCTGGGGATTTTAATTTAATCAGAGATAAAATAGACAGTACTAATCCCACCCGCTGTGGAGGAGCAAATAAAATGGGGATTTTAAATATGTGGATGCTTCGAAACGGCGTGGTTGATGTGTGGAGAGAGGTTAAAGGAATTGAGAGAGTATACACTTTTTTCTCTAAGATATATAATACATATTCTAGAATTGATTATATTTTTCTTTCTAAAGATTTGTTGAATAATGTGGATAAGGTAGATGTGGGAATTTTTAAAGATTCTGATCATGCAGAAGTTATGGTGGACTTAGATTTTAATTTTGAGAAAAAAAGAAGCTATTGGAGATATGAGGAGAAATTGTATAAAAATGAAAAGGATAAAAAATGGATACTTAAAAAATTGGAGGAAAGTTGGAGATTAAATGATAACGGGGAGGTTAAATTTGAAATTGTTTGGGATGCGATGAAAGCGGTGTTTAGAGGAGAGTATTAAATTATCAAGTAGGAAATATAAAATTATAAAATTAAAATGGAAAGAGATAAAAATCAGATTAAAGAATTGGAAAATCAATTTTTGCTTACTAAAGAAAAAAAAATTCTTCAGGAGCTTAATATGTTAAGAAATAAAATGATAGAAGAGGATACAGAGTTAGTAAAAAGAAATTTGAGATATTTAAATAGGAATTTTTTTGAATTTAGTAATAGAAATTCTAAATTATTGGCAAAGATGGCGAAAAATAAAAGAGAGAAGAGAGAAATTGGAGCTTTGATAGATGACAGAGGTATAAGATGTTATAAAAAATTAGAGAAATGTGAAGTGGTTAGAAATTTTTTTCAGAATCTATATTCAAAGAAACCAGTTAATCGGGGAAAATTGCAAAGCTATTTAGAAAAGTATGTGGTGAAAATTGATCAAACATATAAGGAATTGATGGAAGAAGATATAACACAAGATGAGATTAATGGAATAATACAAAAATTAAAATTAGGGAAAGCTCCAGGTGAGGATGGATTACCTGCTGAGTTTTATAAAGAATTTAAAGAATTAATAATACCAAGATTGCAAAAATTATTCAATGGAATATTACATGGTGGAGAAGTACCTTCGTCATGGAATAGAACGGTGATATCCCTAATTCCTAAGCCAGATAAAGATTTAGAAAGGATTGAGTCCTATCGGCCCATTTCTTTAATTAATCAGGATGCAAAGTATTTACTGCTATTATAAGTATTATAAGGTCTTGGCGACATTATTTGGGATGAGTTTGACCCTGTGGCTCCCGAGGACATGGACAGGTTGCTGGGTAGGTTGAATGCCACCACGTGTTTACTGGACCCGTGCCCCTCCTGGCTGGTGTTGGCCACTCGGGAGGTGACACGAGGCTGGCTCCAGGCGATTACGATCGCTTCTTTGGTGGAGGGTGTCTTCCCGGCCGCCTTGAAAGAGGCGGTGGTGAGGCCCCTCCTTAAGAAGCCTTCCTGACCCGCTGTTTTAGGTAATTATCGTCGTCTCCAACCCGCTCGCGGCCGAAGGTTATAGAGAGTATGGTGGCATATCAGTTTCCCTTGCACCTGGATGAAACTGTCTATCTAGACCCGTTCCAGTCCGGTTTCCGACCCGGTTACAGCACGGAGACGGCTTTGGTCACGTTGGTAGATAATCTCTGGAGGGCCAGGGATAGGGGTTGTTCCTCTGCCCTGGTCCTATTAGACCTCTCAGCGGCTTTCGATACCATCGACCATGGTATCCTGCTGCGCGGTTGGGGGATTGGGAGTGGGAGGCACCGTTTATCGGTGGTTCTCCTCCTATCTCTCCGACCGGTCGCAGTCGGTGTTGACAGGGGGCAGAGGTCGCCCCGAGGCGCCTCACTTGTGGGTGCCGAGGTCGATCTCTCGCCTTCTGTTTAACATCTACATGAAACCGCTGGGTGAGATCATCAGTGGTTTCGTGTGAAGTATCAGCTGTATGCGGATGATACTCAGCTGTACTTTCTACACGAACCACCCCAACGGTTATCAAGTGCTGTCCCGGTGTCTGGAGGCCGACGGGTCTGGATGGGGAGAAACAGGCTCAAGCTCAATCCCGCCAAGACAGAGTGGCTGTGGATGCCGGCATCCCGGTACAGTCAGCTAAATCCGGCTGACCATCGGTGGCGAGTCATTGGCCCCGATGGAGAGGGTCCGCAACTTAGGCGCCTCCTGGATGAACGGCTGTCTCTATCCAAAACAAATATAACCCCCAAGCACATCCTAGATCTGACCAACCACTGCCTATCCAACACATACTTCATCTATAATGGACAAAATACAAACAAATAGAAGGAGCACCCATGGGATCACCCTCTCACCTGTCATTGCCAACCTCTACATGGAACACTTTGAAACCCAAGCACTAGAAAAATCTGATCACAAACCCAAACTCTGGGTCATGGACGTAGACACCTTCATAATCTGGCCACACGGGAAAGAAAAACTTGACAACTTCCTCACACACCTCAATAGCCTACACCCCAAAATACAGTTCACCATGGAAACAGAAGTTAACAACCAACTTCCCTTCCTAGATGTCTTAGTCTACAAGAAACCCAATGGCTCCTTAGGACACACCATCTACCAGAAAACACACACAAACCGCTATCTGCACGCACTCTCACACCACCACCCAGCACAGATCAACTCCGTAGCCAAGACACTCATCTCTAGAACAAAACGCTTAGCTGACGAACAACACCTAAAAACCGAACTACACACTCTCACAAATGTACTAACATCCAATGGATTCCAGAGAAATAAGATTACCAAACTAATCCAAAAAGAACCCCCCACTAAAATCCAAGACAGAGAACAAGAAAACGGCACAGCCCTCCTCCCATATATAAAAGGCACCACAGACAGAATCAGCAAGATCCTCCACAAACATAACATCAAAACAGCATTCTGCACAATCCAAAAAATATCCACCATCCTAAGAAACCCTAAAGGCACAATTGAGTTAGAAAATCAAGGAGTATATAAAATCCCATGCACCGCCTGCCCCACCACATACATCAGACAAACCAACAGAAGAATAAGTGCACGCATTGAAGAACACAAGAACTCAGTCAAAAAAGAGGAACCAACTTCTTCCCTGGTCCAACACTTTAAAGTCACAGGACACGATATTGACTTTAAAAAGACCAGAACTATCGCCAAAACTGAACACTTTAACAACAGAATAATCAGAGAAGCCATTGAGATAGAAAAACGCCCACACAGCATGAACAAACGAGATGATACCTCCCGCCTACCAGCCATTTGGAAACCCGCCCTTATTGACAAACGAGTCCCTAACACGAGGAATGACACCAGACCCACACTCACGAGGTCCACACAGGATGTCACCACCGCACATCCACCCAGAAAGCAGACCCAAACCCACACTGATCAGGAAGCATGACCAAGGACCAGAAGCCAGACCGCAGCTGCAACATTAGCCATTTCAAACCCCTCCAATCCATACATGCAGCAGACTGACACCCACTATGAAGATGTAGCACCACCACAAAGCCAAACAACAGCTATGCAGCTCACCAGCTCAAATCCCCCTGCAACACAGACTAAATTGAGCACAACCAAGCCCCCACCCAAACAGGACACACCCCCAGCCAATCAGAGCACAAAAAAAAAAACCTCCATCCAATCAGAGCACAGCCAAGCTCCCACCCAATCAGTTCAAACCCCCACTAGCAGTTAAAAGGAAGAAACAGCTGCGATCACACATTGCTCCCAGAAGCATGAAGCTGAAGCCTGAAGATGACGAATGAGACTTCGTCGAAACGTCGCCAAGACACTTCCAATTTTACACGGGAGAAAACCCGAAAAGCCAATTTCCATCTACTGTAGCATTTAGGTGAGAAAAGGAATAGTAAATGAACCAAGGAGTATACTGTAGCATTTATGAAAGACAAGGAAAACGTCCAAATAAGCTTTGATGCTCTTTGGAAGTGAAAGGAAATGAAATTTGAAGTGCAAACACCCAGTCAAAGCCATACCGATAGAGATCACATGCTTGACCATAACCAGTGGCCACAGCCCACAAGCGGAATGCTTCTGTGCTTATATTTATGGCTTCCTCTATCCTTAGAGAAAGGTCTTTTGGATCTTCAGCTATAAACCGGCTCAGATGACTCTTCATCTCAAATTTGTTTAGCTGTAAACAACAACCAAATGCAAGTAAGATTCAGGACTTATAACGGGGTACAGAGAGAAGAGAATGCATACTGATATCGAGCAGAATATAGTAATTCTGGTATTTCATTTAAAGGCTTGAAAGGGAATGAGATAAATTCATGGAGGTCGGATCTGTGAATCACTATCAGGCACGGCAACTTAAATGGAACCATACAAACTGAAATAAAATGCTCCTGAATATTAGTTACTGGTGGATAAGCCAAAGAAAAGGATTATTGCCTTCCTGATTTGCTTATCAGTTTTCTCCATGTGAATGGGGGACCAGATGGATTTATGGCGTATACTAGGGGGATTTTCCATGGGAATACATGCATTAAAAACTATTCTTCTTCTTTTATATATTAACCATTGTCCCTACTTGTTACAAGCCCCCTGTGCTAATGGCTTTCTTTCATGCTTCTCTCCTTGAAGTCTGCAGCTCCTATATGTACAAAATTTAGAAAATCATACATGTAGCAACTCGGGAGTAGGTAACAAAAGCTTCACGAGTTGACATGTCCTGACCTGCTCCTGAGTTGTCATAGGCAGGGCGATGGGGAATCGAGCCTCACAGCTGCATCGAGGAATTCGCACCTCAGTTAAAACAAAACACATCCTAGCTGGCCGAAGTCAAGACCATCTCCATGGAGACCCACAATGGCCGGAGAGAGTGATTTCTACAACCCGCAAAATTGTTTCGTTGGGGTCAGAGGCAAGGGGCAAACTGAGTGAATCCAGAGCTGGCTTCACTTGGTCTATGCTGACATGGCTCTCCTAATAAACAACTGGATTTTTCTTGAAACTCTGCTTGAGGCTCCTGTTTTCATTAGGCACCAGTTGGGATAAGGATTAAAAATACATTGAAATATTTGGGTATAGTGTTTTCACTCAAGGTTAAAGAATTGAAAAAACTTAATTACGATGTGGTGATTAATGAAATTGAGAAGAAGATAGACAAATATAAAATGTTAAAGTTGTCTTGGTTTGGTAGAATTGTAATGTGTAAGATGATGTTGCTGCCCAAGTTCAACTTTTTATTCGAGATGCTACCGCTAAATTTGACAGGGAAAGATATTGAAGGATATCAGAAAAAATTGGATAAATTTTGTAATGGTGGTAAAAGACCTAGATTAGTGAAGAAAATGTGGTATCAAAATCAAAAGGAAGGTGGATTAGGAATCCCCAAATTATTTAATTATTACTGTGCGTATGGTATCCGGATAGTGGTAAAAATATTTAAAGGTGAAGATAACTATTGGAGAGACTTAGAGTTAAGGGATATAGAGAAATTTGGATCAAGGTGGTTTTTAGATAAAGCAAATTCAAAATGTGTAATTAGAAGTTATTGGTTAAAGAAATTAAGTAAAATGTGGAATAAATTTGTTAAAATTTTAATTCCGGATATAATCTTTTTGGGGGAGACAATTGGAATTTGGCCGATTAAAAATAATATAAAACGTAATGAAGTGATTAAAGAGGAAAATATAGAAATTATTAGAGATTGGATAAAAGTTATGGAAAATGAAAGGAGGAATAAAGAAATTATTGAAAATTAGGGTTAAGTTGGTTTGAAAAATACAGATAGAAAATGGACAAAAACTAAGGAAAATTATTCGATAAATAGATGTGAAACTGAATTTGAATATTTAGTATCTCGGATTATGAAAGATGAAATTGGGCTAAAGGGACTCGTTAGTAGGGTTTATAAGATTATAAATTCTGATGAAAAATTACAAAGAGTGATGAGGACAAATTGGGAAAAAGATCTTAATATTGAAATACCAGAGTCAGATTGGAATGTGAATTGGAAGAGTAGAATTATGAGAACTTTATCTATAAGGATTAAAGAGCACAATTATAAAGTTGTTTGGAAATGGTATTTGACTCCAGTAAGATTGTCACAAATGGATAAAAAATTAGTAAAAATGTTGGAGATGTGAGATGGAATTGGGGACTTATGAACATATGTGGTATAAATGTGATAAGGTTAAAAAGTTTTGGCAACAATTGGAGAAAATGATATTTGAAATGATGGGGAAAGTAATAATATTGAGAGTGGAAACTATATTATTGTTGGTAATTAAGGAAATAGAATTAACAAAATATGAAAAAGAATTGATTAGAATAATGATTATAATAGGTAGAATTATAATAGCTAGATATTGGAAACTAGATGTGATTTTTAGAATAGAAGAGTGGACTTCTGAAATGTGGAAATTAGCTTTAAATGATAAAATGACATGTGATATTAAAATTAGAAGTGGTGTGTATAAAGAAGATATTTTCTGGAAGACTTGGAAACCATTTGTGGACTTTGCGCTTGGAACATTGGACGCTTCGGTACCTGTACCTCGAGAACGTGGATTTTGACGATCGTGAGGATATATCCAAAGACCCAAATCTTCCTTTTTTTATGTATAGCACAAGGGTGTAATAATGTGTTTTCTTTTTTTTCTTTTTTTTTGTTGCAAAAAAGTAATAAAAAAATTTAAAAAAAAAAAAGAACACTTGGAATGGCAATTTCAAACTCAAAAAGTGTCAAACTTTGAATATCTGGCACAGCCTTAATCTCTTATGTTAAATGCTCTTTTCTAAGGAAGGACATTTACAAGACTTACCTGGACACAAGCCTCAGTGGAATGTCTTGCTATGCGAATGAGGATATCTAGAATCTCCAAAACTACTAATGGCACAGGCCGCATTACTTCCAGGATGTATCTCAACCGATGAAGTATCTTGGTCTTCAGAAGTCCCTAAGATACAAGCAGTGCAATTTATACTACAACAATGCTAATACTAATAATTAAATATACAAGCTGGATTTTTTTTCATAATTAAATGCTTCGGGGTTTACCAGCTATCCCTCATAGAAAGTTCGATTGCAGGGGTGACACTGAAATATAATTTTATCATATTTTATCTATATCTGAAATTATTGTATTCTATTCCAATTTCATTTTAGATTGCATTTTATTCCAATTTCATTTTAAGTAGAATTTTATTCCAATTTCATTTTTAATTGTATTTTATCCAGTTCCATTTTAAATTGCTTTTATCAAATTTTAGTAACAATTTGTTTCTGGAGGTTTGCACTTTGCAATGGCCCAAGGGCTAATCAATTTAAAAAAGTTATTGCTATTTTATAATTGGAATTTCAACAACTTGCTTAGGAAGAGAGAAACATTTTCTTCAAAGAGGGAAAGAGATAGCAGGAGAATTCAAACTGTCTGGAATTTAAACTTGATGACTTGTCTATATGAAACAACCATATTACATTACAGAAATCGCTTTTATATTCACATTTCAGTTGATACAATCCCCTCATCTGAATGTAAGTCCTTGAAAGATACCAAGTAAGATATCTGAGATAACCAGTCAGACGTTACTGCAACAAAATTACCCTTAAAAATTATCTGATATTCTCCAGAAGGGTATCATATGAGGTATGACATCTCTAATTTTCATGACAAAAAATAATATCTCCAAATTTGTATTAGATGTATCAGTATTCAAATAAATGACCTAAAAAAGTCAAAAAGTTTACATATCAAGTATTTAGTTATACTAGCCTCTCTGAGTCTAAATCTAAATTAATTACATAGATCTTCTTGTGCAAATGAACCCTGATCAAAAGCTCTTCAAAGCAACTGGCTTTTTATACTGATATAATCAGTTTAGTTTTTGGAAGGCTAAGAAAAATCAGTGTTACATCTAATGCAAGTTTGGTTTGATTGAGAAAATGTTCAGCATGCCATCGATCAATTTTTTACTCAGTTGGAATAACATAACAACGGAAAGAGGGAGTTATTGAGGTATGACTTTGGATGTTTACTTTTACAACATCATATCGTGCCACTTCTGCATCTGGCTTGTTTTCATCCTTTGATTTTTTCCCTGGTATTTTTTGGTTTGGAGTTAGCTCGACCCCTTCCTCTTCCTCTTCCAGTTCTCCTTCCTCACTGTTTGGGATTAAAGGGTACACAGTCATGCCCTGGTACCATGCGAAAGCCTTGTCAAGGTATTCCTGGAAGGGAACAAACATCAAAAAGCTCTCAGCGGAGAGAAAACATGGATTTATAGTTCAACCAACTGAGATCCAGAACTCATGATTCAATTCCTAGCATCTCCCATTTGGGAAGGAGTTTGGGAAGTAGTATTGTATTGTAAAACGTCTTGTTCAAGGCTGCTACTTCTAAGTAAGTAAAATGATCATATTTTCATAATGTTCATTGCAAGTCCCTTTTTTTAAGGTCTAAAAGTTTGCCCCCAGACAATTAAAAAAATGAAGGTGTTTGATGCAATACAGATTCCTAGAAGAAAGGACGGAAAAGCATGTGGGGGGGTGTCAATTTTATTTTGCCCTAACATGCACCCTCTTCCCAATACCATCATCAATTCTAAAAGATCCTTCCAACTCCAGACTTGATCTGGAAGGAAGGAGAGTGTAGCACAGAAATCGTCTAAATTTTGGTGAAACAAACTTAATCCCATTAGCAGGGTCTGATCATATACCTTTGGTCTAGGCACCTAAAAGAACTCCATGGAACTATATAGGTTCTTTGGGAAAAGTTGGCAACTAGCCTTTACACATTCATCAGTTTCCCATTAAAATAATTTAGAAGTCCTGATTCAGCCACTGAAAAGTAGAGCTAAATTCTGGATATTTTTGAACATTTGGATTTTAAAAAAACATATGAAATGTTATTAAGCTTTCTTTTTAACCTAACTCTGTATATAGTCTCCTAGGTATACAGCTCGGAAAATAGAAAGAAATATGAAAATCAAATTAATTGTTTTTATTTTGCACCTGTTTAATTAAAAATAAGCACAATTATCCTCTAGTCATATTAATGCTCATTTCCCAAAGGTCACTTTAAAGGAATGTAAAATAAAGACCATTCCTCTGGCTACCATATTGACTGGAAATAAACCACAGGTGCTGTCTAGCCGATTTGATTCATTCAAAACAAAAACAAAAACCCACACCTAGAAAATGTAAGTACTTATTTAATTTTTATTACACTGGTTTCTACACTATTCTCCCATCATGAGACTCCAAGTAGCTTACATTCCTAGTACTTGTTTTGAAACACAACAGTTAAAAAAACAGTTTAACAAGCAGTAGGAAATACCCACAATATAACCATTTCTACAACATCTATTTATTCAGTATTTTTCCAGTTAGGACAGTTTTCATAATAAAGGAACTAATGGACCCTCAAAAAACAATTAATGAAGTGTGTGTTTCTGTATTATAAAATGAGGACCCAGATTGTTGGCGGAAATATGCTGATTATTTGTAAACCGCTCACGGAGTCCTATATGTAAAGCACTATGGAGCGGTATATAAGTCTAAGTGCTATTGTTATTGCTATTTCCAGAAGAAATTATTCAGGACAATCTTTGAATAATACTTAATGTTTGCAAGATGTTTAAATGGGAATGCAGTAGCTCAGAAGGTGAACAAGCACTAATACAAAGTCAGAAACAAAAGCTCAAAGCATCACTTTGATGCCAGACATTTATAGAATGAGGAAAGAAAACATTCATTTCAAGGGAAGGAATTTAGCCATTCCTTTCTTTTTAGTGAGCAATGAAGTCTTTTAAATAGATTCAAGTATTCTGCAGGTACAAACCTCATCATCCAAAGAGACAAGCAGTGCATGTAGAGCATGGACAGTGGCTGCCATGACATTATCCACTGGATCATCCAAGGAGAAACGGAGCAAAAATAGGAAACCAGCATCCAGCAACACCTGCAGGACACTTCCTTTCAGCGAAGAGGCAAATCTTCCTGCTTTGGCCTGAAACACACATCACAAGCAAACCACCGTTAGCATGGTTGATGACATTAGTCCATATCAGCTGGGCCCCAACAAAATTGCCTAGGACAGCAGAAAAGCTGCTACTCCGCTGCTCTTTCTAGTGTTGTCGGGCAATTTGGGAAGGACTTCCAGCAAATGGAAGATAACTGACAACAGCAGTTATAGCCTAGGCTTATTGTGTATATTCTTGATCCTCTAAAACAGGTGAAAAAAGCTAGTCTTTAGCAGGTCCTGCTTCACACCATAGCGCAGAACGACAAGCTCCAAAAAGATAATGACAATGGAGGGGTTACTGGCTACAATTTTATCTTTGTGTTTTGGTATTTATGCATACTATATTTCTAAATGAATTTTTAATGATTCACCTATTGGACAGGAGACCTAAATCCATATTCTCAACAAATGGAAAAAGGATTCCCAAGGCAAATTATAGGCTATATATCATTGCAAACAGCAATGGTAATTACCAATGGGAAAGCTATTTATAATAATAATAATAATAATATCAGAGTTGGAAGGGACCTTGGAGGTCTTCTAGTCCAACCCCCTGCCCAGGCAGGAAACCCAACACCATTTCAGACAAATGGCTATCCAACATTTTCTTAAAAATTTCCAGTGTTGGAGCATTCACAACTTCTGCAGGCAAGTTGTTCCACTGATTAATTGTTCTGTCAGGAAATTTCTCCTTAATTCTAGGTTGCTTCTCTCCTTAATTAGTTTCCACCCATTGCTTCTTGTTCTACCCTCAGGTGCTTTGGAGAATAGTTTGACTCCCTCTTCTTTGTGAAAACCCCTGAGATATTGGAACACTGCTATCATGTCTCCCCTAGTCCTTCTTTTCATTAAACTAGGCATACCGAGTTCCTGTATTTGTGCAGAGTCAGAAAATATTGCACTGCTACATGTTGATGCTATTCAAATTATGAGCAAGTCACAATGGTTCAGATCTGGCATTGGCACTAAATTATTCTTTTTGGCAAGTCCCTGAATCCACGCTACCTTCTCCCACTTCGGATTCAAAAACTGTATCTCTCTGTTAGATATAAAGATATTATATCATCAACTTCACCTACTGCAAGACCTAAAGAAAAGATCATGGAACTCTATAAAAGCACCACTGAAAAAGCATCCAAACTGTACGCAGACTCTGAGTTTACCTTCTGGACAATGTGGCCCAGCACCTGTAAAGCCAGCGTCCTTTGCTGAGTCACTTGGCTACGGGATAAGTGGAAGAGCTCTTGCAGCGAATAGCCAGCCCTCTGTGATCAAATACACAAACATTGAAACAGTCAAGAGTAATTAGAGAGTATAGTGCGCTATCAGCAGACAGGAGCAGTAGTGGTACTATTATACCATCTCAGGCCATTTTTCATTTCTCTGAAAAAAAACTGTATTGAGCAAAAAGTTAAAATAATCATCTTCTACCCATCTTCCACACCATTCATATCACAGTATGGCAGATGCAGATGATATGCCTGATAAATCTGCCTAAAAGGAGATGTTTACAACAAAGGCAACTGGAAAACAAGAGCTTCAGAGGAATTAAGCTCATAACATACGCTACACATAGCAAAACAGTCTGGAGAAATACAATCTGCTGCAAGGCTAGAATTTGAGAGTTCTTTATTTTATAGCCCTCTTGTAAGGGCTATAAAAATCCTAAACACTGAGGCTTTTCATCATGCTTGTTTTGTTCTTCTTTTTTTTTCTAAATTTTTTTAAGCAGATCTTTCAAGTTTATACTATGGGCCCTCATTAGTCCAGTATTAGGTAAAAAATGGCAGAATATTGTGACGCAAACTACGCAATAAGATTGTAGATATGCTTAAATCTGAAGTTGCTCTTCACCTACCTCGGCTTCTTCTCCATGGTGATGTAGGCCCAAATGTGTGGGAAACTCTTTATCTGGAGGAATAAGCTCTCCTTTCAGGCTAAAGCGTGCTTGCATCCCCTATTGGAAAAAAAAGAGAGACAAAAATATTATTTCTTATTAAGTTATTCAGATATCTAAAAACTTGGCAGAAAATCTAGAACAATTTAGAGCGCTGAAATCTATTTAAGCAAACCAAATTCTTTCCACTTTCATGTGTTCTGGAGAAAGATCATTTGAAAAGCAAGAGAGAAATTGCTTTTTTATTTTCCAACCTTTTTTATTTGTTTCTGCCTCAGTAGAGGAAGGTCCTTCGTCCACTCCAGCTTCTCAAATTCTACACTGTCCATATGGACCCATTCCTTTTGAGGCTTCACAGGAAGGCCATCATCTTTTGGGAAAGACAAAGACAAATGTTACTGTTCTCGGGCACAAAAACAAAAGCAGACATCACTGTCTTTGACAGGTCCTCAAAAATAATTTCGTGCTACAACAACGGGGTGAAAAACACCCAAATGACTCATTTTCACCCACGAATATCACAGCTCCACTGACAATTTAATCTTCCATAACTTCTAAAGAAGAAAGGGGAAGAGGTTGTTAATGATAAAATGAAGCCAAGTTGATAATCACCTTGCCCGTGGAATGAACAAAATTGTCAAATGTGCATATCAGGTATGACAATTAAACCCTCTCCTCATTCTACATTCCTACGCCAACATCAGATAGTTGTAACCAGACGTACTGCAGAGAATTAGGAAGACTTATACTATAGGGGAAAAAAGTTCTCCCTATAATGGCACACAAGAATCCTGCTCTAATATTTATAACTTCTGCTTCTTACTCAACTTTTGTAAGAACAAAAATCAGCAAAAATCAAGAGTGGAAACTAAGGTTTAATAACCAAAATTGCATTCTATACACATATTAGGAAAAAAATGATATAAAAATGACAATCTAGGTTACAATAATATTTTTTTTAAATCTTAGAGTAGCTTCTCAAACATTTAATTGAATGTTTCACTTGAAACATTCCTTTGAATTCTAGACATTATAAAAAATAAAATAGAAAGAGCAAGACATCCAAGGAACTAAATACAAACAGGTAAAAACTCAATCATAACAGCAAAATTAAAGGCTGCAAAAGTAGTGAGCAAGTCTTGGAAAGGACAGGACATCAAGTTTTTCAAATATTTAGTTATTATAAGCTATACAATAAATAGAAGCAATAAAGAAGCAATCCACTGAGAATTTGAGATAAATCCATAACATTACCTGTGGAATGCTGTCCAGAACAAAGTTCTCAAGTATTAATACTGAGAAAGCAGAATTTTAAAAAGCTAAAAAAGCAAAATAAACTCTCCTCCATCGCTAAAATCACTAACTTCATATGCAGATTCTAAGTAATAAAGCAGGAAATCCCTGGAGATTCCATCTGCCTTGAATTCATTATGTAACTCTGAAGAAACCACCCCTCCACTTTTACTTCAAATTCAATTTACCTTCTGCAATCTGAGGGACAATAATATTACAGTTGAATTGCCAGATAGGTGGCTATATGCAGTATACCGAAATAATAAATTAGATAAATAAATACTGTATGATCTTATTAATCTTATCTCTAGCATTTCTCTCCTCCTTTCATTTTACTCCAGAAGGATCCTTTCTGAACATGCTTCCTATGCTCTCCCTCCTTCTATGGACTGAGGTATCTTTTACATGCCAGTTGTCTCTCTACAGCTCTCCCTCCTGTCTCCCAATGTCATTCCCACATACTACCATTACAACAGTGTGCTTCTCCACTTTGGCCATCTTAAATTCTTTGCTGGCATGCTATCTATGGATTGGGTGTGTTGCTCTGTGTGTACATTTGTGGCCATGTTCTGCCTGGTTCACATATGTAAAACACCATAAAAAGTTAAAACCATTGTTATTGTTAACAGTGTCATTATACTTCCATCATTCCTAGGTTCTGGTTTAGAACCCAAATGACTGCAAAGTTCCAGTCTAGAGACAGTGATATTCCTTGCATATATGCAACAATAGTAATGTAATAATATCAACTGGTAAAACATGGTAAAAGCCTCCCTGGAAAGTTAAAATCCAAGGGCCCAGCAACAGAGAATAGTTTTCACTTCCCTCCTAAATGTTAACAGGACCATCTTTATGTCAGGGAACAAGGGTATTTTTTTAAGGCTCAGGCAAATTTTCTTGCTGTTGCCCCTTTAGTTCCATGTGTAGGAGGAATATACCGTATGCCTTTCTTTTTTGTATGGGAAAAAAGCCAAAGATCTAAAATGCTAACTAACACACACACACACACACACACACACACACACACAAAAAAAATTAAAACACTCATTCAGATAAAAAAACTATCTCTGCAAATTTCAATTAAACTCACATTCAGTTCAATGCAAAATCTTATTTTTTAAATGCATCAAGATGGTGGGTGTGAAGCAGGAAGAAGGAACAAAAACAGAAACTTGTACTTTACTGGCATTTGTAATTCGGTGTGTGTGTGTGTGTGTGTGTGTTTGTGTTTTCTTTCAATTAATCACTAAATGAGGAAAACTAATTAAAGAACACTCTGAATCGGATTAGTAGTATGTGCCTCAATCACAAACACTAATACTTTGTCAACAGGAAAAAAAATTCTGTTTCTTATTCTACTGTTATCAGCAGACTATTCAATCCCTGATAAATCCTCCTTCAGCAATGCAAGCTGGCAGCCCAGAAGCTGAACAGGCACAGGATCTTTTCAAGCTTCTATTTAGTCTTTCATACTGAGATGTAGTCAGCCTATGGTACCATTGCCTGCAGTTTGGCCTACCTTACATGGAGTTTCATAGATAAGGTCCACCCCACCCGCTAAAGATCTGCACTTCTACATTTAAGATTCATCAGCAAACACTGCCCATCCTAGTGCTACAAAGCACACCAGGTAATGCAGTTCAGTGTTCCAGAAAATCATTAGACAAGCATTGTATATATAAAATATTACTTTGGGACCACTTGAAGCTTGAAACATCCCGTTTTGAGTGCAAAAGGAATGCTTGGAGTAGTTCAAACCAAAACCATTGTTTCAAGCTTGAAACGTTTTCAAAAAGATGGCTTGTTTTACATTTAAGACAACAGGCTCCCATTCAAAATGACATTTTTTTTGGACATTTTTTTGACATTTTGCAAAGTTGCATGCTCTTACTAGTACAATCACCAAATGCCCAGTTATCTCGGCTTGCAAATGAGATCCAGTGGTTAGAGCCGTCTTCATGGATGCAAGAAAACAACACAGAACCTTTGTTCAATCGTAACAGACTTGGGCATATAATTCTCTTTCAAATTATTTTGCCCCACAGGCAGCTATGCAACTGAAATGCCACTTAGTACGTTCTAAAGGAAGAGCAGGCTGCAAACATTATAATCAAATAAGTCTGTCATAATGGAGGCAAATGCCACCATTTATGGATTGGAGGCATGTACAGTATAAGAGTATTTTATCCAAGGCAGTCGCTGAATTTCCACAACCTAAACAAACCAGAAACATCTGCCCCAACCAATCAACAGTGTCAAAACCCTGGGATAAATCATCCCCTCTCTTCCCAAAGGCTATTCCAAGAAGCCTTGAATACCTAATGGAAGTTGAGAATGGAAGAGCTGTCCTAATATCTGAGTGGAGGTATTCCAGACAGGGGGAAAGCATCACTGAGAACGCATGCAAAATGGATCCCTAATAACCGCATCCTTTCAGAGGAACCTATTTCCTCTAACAAATCTTCTTTGGCATCCAGATTCTTCCCAGAGCAGGTGGCCTCGAAGATATCCAGACCCTGAGCCATGCAGGATTTCAGATATTTAAAAAACAGTCCCTTGAATTGCAGCCAAAAGCTAGCTGGCAGCCAATGAAGGTCCTATAGAAGAGAGATCACATTGGCAAATGCAGATGGTCCTGTAATACCTGGAGCACTGCTTCTTAGGTCAGCTGCAACATCATGGCAAGTGAGCCGCAATAGTCCAGACGTAAGATGCCAAGGGCATGACTGGTAGCCAGCCAAGCTTCCCATCTAAAAATGGCAGAGAAAGTCTGCACAGGCCCTCCTGCCCACAGCTTCTACCTGCTGTTCTCACAGGAGCCATGAGGCCATGAAAACATCCAGACGAGTACTGTTTGAATTTGTGGCATTGACTGATTTGCAGCCGAGGATCTAGTGAATTTTAAAATTGCATTGCAGCAGTTCTGTTGAAGCATTACCCTGAAGTAATCAGGGTTTTCAGCAGTAGAAATTAATGTAACCCTGACTTATGCAATTCCCTATTACCGCACGATCCTGAGGAAAATATTACTATCTGTTTCAGGTTTTTTTTTATCTTCAACTTAATACACTGCAGAAAACCTGAACTGTGATTAATCTTAGGCATGGTTTGGTGAAACAAGACACCTTATTTATATTACAGAGATTAAAGGTGGCTGTTTATAATAAATCATTATTATGGCATGTTTGGGCAAAAATGAAAAACTTAATTTTATCTAATTAAAATTATTTTCAAGGAACTCTGGAAGAAAAAAATGCTTCCAATAGTGTATGTTAAGGTTCAGGGGCCTCTATCCTTTTAGCCTTCTGGAAAGCTGTGAACAAGTGGTTTTGCTTTCCATGAATTGGGCAAGGAAAGGACTGACTCAGGGGGTTCACAATATGAGTGGTCTGGCATCCACTGGGAAAGACATTTGTTTTTATATTGCTGTTTTTATTGGTGAGCCACCTACAATCACTGTGTGAGATAAGTGCCCATATAAGTTTGTTACATAAATAAATAAATTTCAAAGTTCTATCTAAATATCGCATTTGCATTTGTGTGAGTCATTAAATAAATAGCCAACATAAATGTGTGATTCAGCAATAAGATCACTCTTCTTTGGCTTTTACTGTTGAAGATTCCAGGCAGAAGCATTTTTCATTACTTGCAAACTTTTCGTCTACAAGAGATCAAAGATTGGACTTGGGTCCTTCAGCATGGAAAACTCATGTCCCATTACTGAAATTCAGACCTTTTAAGTGCTACAGTTTTGAGAGGCAATGCTAGACTGATGGAGATATAAACTGGTGTGGCAAAAAGCATCATTAATAGCCTGGTTCCACTTGAGAAAATGAATACAGGATCTTGAAAATAAAAAGACAAATCCTTCCATCTTGTTAAAAATTAGTCTCTCCGTTTGAATTAATCTCTCCCTGTGGCAAAGGCAGACTTCTTCTTTCTTTTTGGAGTTACAACTACTATTAGTTTATTCATTGTGAATTTACTGCTTGGCATCAGGAGTGGTAGCTTTCCGGTGCTAAGTGCTAATGCAAAATTAATATTATTTCCCCTGCTGGGCACAATGTTCTATAAGCAAAAGTTCAGGAAGCTTGAAAAGCTTCACTGACATTTTGAATTGCTCAGTTCTTTCCAAAGATATGCTTATTTCTCTGCAAAGAAATTGCCCTCTTGGGTCAAAGCACTTTGTGTTCCCTGAGAAGACCAATCTGTTTTTCCGACCATTGCACTGCTTTTCTCTCATCAATTCTTTGCTGGTGTCCATAATTTTACAAATAGTTTGGCTAGTTTCCTCCCCTTGCATAAAGAGCATCAACAGTTCTCTTAAAGTCAGCACCTTATTATTTAGCCTCAAAATGCTGAAAGTTAAACAGACAGTGTGGAGGATATGTTGAAGAAACTACAAAGGAGATAAAAAGAAGGGGGAGAAAACAGGTTCTTTCAGAAGTACTAAATCGCTGTGCTCTCCCACTCTTGCCTCTTCCATGCTGATCTCTCAACAAGACAACAGCAAACACAATACCTTATCTCACCAAACCACACCATTCCAATCCCAAAGTCTTATTAAGCAGGCTGCCAGTGGCTGTGGAGACTTCAAAAATGTAGCACAACAAGGATCAGGGAAGAGAAGGGAAGGCTGTAGGGAGCCAAGCAACAATGGAAAAAGCAGCAAAAACCCCAAAGGAAACGTTAACTAAAGCTTGAGAGTAGGCCTGAACAACATATGGCTCCTTGAATTAGCCGCACTTGATTCACAATATCAGAAAGTAAGAAAAACATAATGTTACTCGGAAGTGTTATATACAACCAGCGGGGCTTTTTTTGACTAGATCATAATCTGTCTGCCTGTTTCAGGGGTAAACCAACAGGCAGGATGCAGTGCTGAAGAACCTGACATCCAGACTAGTTCCTAACCTCCAAAGCCTCTTTCTAGTGTTCATTTCCCTTCCCTAAGCTCCTCCTGATCTCTCTCTCCCTTTCCTCTCATCTCATCTTTGACATTTAAATGCAGGTTCCTGTCAGAAAAGGTCTGTCTTACTTCTTTTATGCTATAAATCACCCATCAGGGACCTAACAACAAATAAGCAGGATATATGACTTTCTCTAGAATAGGGGTGTCAAACTCAATTTCATTGAGGGCCGCATCAGGATTGTGCTTGACCTAGAGGGGTCGGGAAGGGCGTGTCCAGGTGGGCAGGGCCAGCTTGACATCAGTCGTGCCAGGGGGGCTTATGGTGGCCTGAGTGCTCTGCCAGTGAAAACGGGCTCCCAATCTCCGTTGTTGGCTAGGATGGCCTCCTGCAACCCTTTGCCAGCGAAAACAGAGCTCAGGAGGGCTGTGTGCAGCCCTCCTGAGCTTTGTTTTTGCTGGCAGAGGGTTGCAGGAGGCCATCCCAGCCAACAACAAAGATGGGGAGCCTGTTTTTGCTAGCAGAGGCACCGCAGACTGGTCCTTTGCTGTTACCAGGTGGCCTCACAGGCCAGATCTAAGCACCCCGTGGGATGGAACTGGCCCACAGGCCTAGAGTTTGACACTCCTGCTCTAGAAGGTCATGCTGATTTGCAGCAAGCAAGCAAGCACTCAGAGACATTTTTCCACCACTCTTAATTTTCAAGCAAAAGTCACACAGGGTGCTATTTCTAGACATCTTAATCAGATGGCTGTTAAGTAACTCGGTTTAGATTCATCAGCAAACGTCCTACATATCAGAAACAGAAAATGACTTGAAGATATGAAGAGAATATGAAAAGTATCTATCAAACAGAGTTTTGCAATTTTATCCACAACATCAAAAGAAGAAAGCAATACAAAAATGAAGCTCATAGGTTCCCGCTTACAGATTTGATATTAATGAGCTGTGGCAACATCTCGACAAGCATCTGTCTTACAGTAATTCCCTTTATTTAATTTAGACGAAAGAGAAGCAAGGAGTCACTATAACCTGCCAATCTACAATTATCTCAAGAACTGTGCCTTTAAGCTTAGTCAATTCTTGCCTAGAGCAATTTTATCTGTTCATCTATTGAAAAAAATTTATATGGCTGCCCACACATAATTCTGGGCAGCTAACAACCAGTTTACTAAAAAAATCAATATAACAAGCCCCAGAACCAAATCTAAAATAACCCAACACAAAAGAAAAGCAAGACACCATATTAATAAATTCAGAAAACAAACGCACATATATGGGGCTACCCTAACATCCTGGTGCTATTGCGTATAGAAAAAGCCAAGCCATAAAAGCAATCTAAAAAGCTAAAAAGCTAAAGACAAAATTCTTAAATCCTACAAATCGCATCTCTCTCTGCTAGAAGAGAGAGTCCATCAAATAAGTGGATCTTACTACCACGGTGTGCCCTGGGAACAAAAAGTAAATTTTGTCTTAAAGTCTTCATTAGAAGCTCTTCTGTAGACTCCCCTAACAAATGAGATAAGGCAATTAATTAATAAAAGAATATCTATCTCATTTTGATGTGAAATAAAAGGCTTTTTACCTCAGTATATGGCAGCACATGATTTTAATTTTTATTAGGAACTTCTGTACACCGTACAGAGGATTACCTCAATCAGCCACCTTAAAATATGTTAAATAAATGTCTTTGCAAGGCTTTATTTTAGACTCTCAGAATGAAGGAAGCAGGGTGAAATTGGAAGCAAAAAAGGCAAAAATCTTTTAAAAGCCTCCTAAATAGATATATGTTAATTGGAAGTGAGCAGATAATATTACTATTGGATGTAGGTAAAGTAGATAAGGATTAAATCGGCCTTCATTCATTCTTCCCAAAGGACACATGACCTTTCAAGAAGGGAGCGTTCAAAGTTAGCCCAATAGTGTCTAATCTCTAATTGCCATGCCTTTTTTCTGTGATATGCCCTCCCAGAGCGGCTTTAATGTAGTCACAGAATGATACTTTCTCATTCTGTTAGGAATTTCCAGGATGGGCTTTGAGAAGTACTGGGAGCTTGCAAGAAACAGTGTTGCTTTGCTCTGCCCTGTAGAACCACCGTGAAGGAAGATTTGATTCAAGAGGATATCCTGACTCAAATGATTAGGTGTCTGCAGGGGTAAAATGCACTTACCTTCGCTACCAGATCGGAAATGTGAGTGCGCGTGTGCCTCTTCTGCACATGCGCAGAGGGTAAAAAATGGGACTTGATGACGTCCTGGTGGGTGGGTGGAGCTTCCCACCGCCGGCCCTATTGGCTCGCGCGAGCCAGATACATCTGGCCAGATTTCACTGCTCGGTGTCTGGTTACGAACAGTGCTTTCACTTGAATCACTGTGGCACAGCATTTCGGTTCAGACAGACACTTCATGAATAATGCTAACAGAAGGGTCTTTTCTAAATATACCAAAACCCTTAAGCATCAAAATGAACCAAACCTTTGAAGTTTCACAGAGCCCTAGAAAATTCCCAATACATTCTTGATGTGTGTAAACATCTTCCACTACATATTAGCAGCCAATAAGTGCTAATCTGAATTTTACGAAAAGTTGAGTGGAAAAAGTTTGTCTCCACCCCAAGGAGCCCGGGAAAAAAAGTGTTTTCCCCTCCCATCAAGACAATGTAAAATATTGTATTCTTGATTCTTTAGTAACTTTTGGTGCTCAACAAAAAAAAAAAATGCAATTGTTCAAGTTTGGCTAAGACTGTGAAATGAACATCATCTTGCAAAACTGAACATGAATGTGACATCTGAAAACCTGGCATCTTTGCTCAGAAAGATACGTCACTGCATTGATTCTGACAGCTATGCCTTCTGTTACCTGCAGCATCCATTCGTATAGAGCCTTCAGATCTTAGCAAGACCTCTGGTTCCTCTTCTGTGTTTGCTTTCTGTTGGAGAGTATCTGTCAGTGTTTCGGCTGCCTCAGGCTGAGATTCAGGCAACGTTTGGGGATCTGTAAGCATAGTTGGCCTGTCTTGTTCACTTTTCTTTTCTCCTTCTTTCATTGTGCAAGTACCATAGCGTGACTTTAAGAAAACAAGTAAATTGGGATCTGACAAATGAAAACAGGACAAAATATAAACTTTGTTAATGGTCCACTTTAATGAAATAATATTTCGCTTCTTTCAGTCAAATGGCTAAATATTTGGAAAAGGCTTATCTATCTAGTCTTCAGGTAAGGGAAGTGCAAATCAAATGCACAAATCCCAATTTATGCCATGAACCATTTTCTTATTCTGGGAGACCCAGGATCAATTTTCTGTTTCATGCCTCTGCTTTGTGGACTGCTACATAAATTAAACATTCAAAGAGGAAAGCCTCAAATATGGGAACCAATATGTATCTTTGAATTGTAAACTAACAGAATTTTGGTACTTTGGACTCTATTCTACTGTACTGGAAATGTCTCTTATTTGTATTTTTCAAATATTAAGGAATATGTCATGCCTTAACTATAGAACAGCAGAATAGCAGCCTGAACAGCAGAATAGCAGCCTGAACATTCCAGGATTTCAAATTGAACGATCAGACAGGATTCCAGAAACATCTGGTAAAAAGAAAGGAGGAGGCTTATGCCTATATATTAATTCAACCTGGTGTCAAGATTTTAACATAATTTACAAATTCTGTGACAACAATTTAGAGACTCTAATTATCAACTGCAAACCTTACTATTCGCCTCCGCTGTGTTAATGGCGTTTGGCTCCGCTGTGTTAATGGCGGGCGATTTCAGTCCGCCCGTTCTTTGTGATTCTGTGAGAGCTGTTTAGACAGTGCTAATCTTCTGTCAACAGCTCGTAAATCTCTGCCCTCGGGCAAAGAGGGGGAGATGAGCATTTGAGCTGAAGTTTGAGCCCCCAAGAAAAGCCCCAGAATGATTTCTGGTGGTTTGATGGGAACGCTCCTTCGATAGTTCAAAAAAAGCTCCAGAGTCCAGAACGCCTCTGCAAAAGCAGAGCAAAACGCAGCGTCCATCTCCGTGGATGAAGAGGATTACTGATAAATTGTCAACACGGAAAGAATCGAAAGCAGGAGGGCTGGCATTTGTTTGTAAGATGATTTTAACTCCTGACAGAGAAGTTATTTGAAGAGTGGAGATGAAGAAAGATGGCGTTTGTGTTTTGAAAGTGAAAGCTAAGGAAATGCTGATTACAATTGCTGGTGTGGAACCTCTAAGAAGAAAATAACAAGATTTTTTTCTAAATGGAATTCTTTTAAAAAATCTATTTCTTTTATTATCTTTTTTACAGTGTTTAAGAAGAAAAATTTATTGGGTTTTTTTTCTTTTATTCCTCCCCTTTTTTTTTTCTTCTTCTTCTTGATATTACTTAGTTTAAAATGGCTTTTAAGCAAAGAGATTTAACCACTTCTAAATTATTGGAAATATCTTCACTTCAGGTACGGAAATTGAAAGAAGATATTAAAGAAAGTCTAAGGAATTTTTACAGGAGCTTATGGAGGCTCATCTTTCAGAAATAGATCAAAATTTAATGAAATGGAGAAAGAAATACTGGATTTTAAAGATTTGGTGGAAGAGCAGAGTAAGGAGATGAAAAATTAAAGGAATCAATTACTCCATTATTGTTATCTAGTACACAGACAGAAGAAAGACTGAATGAATTTAACCAAATTAATTTAGATTTGCAAAGGAAAATAGATGAAGTTCAAATTAATTTGAATTTAGAAAATAAAATAGATGATATTCAGGTTAAGGCTGATAAGGCAGAGGAAGAAAGGGTTATATTACAATATAAATTAATGGAATATGCTATAAGGGTAACACTTTACTCACTCCTTTCTTATACAGGTATACAATTTTTATTTGGAATTTGGATTATAATCTGAAATGGAATTGTATTAATTTATCAAAGGCCTAAATTTCCTTTTCAGACAAAGGAAAAGGTTGGGAAACCTTGGGTGTCATAGCTAGGAGGGACTGTAGCAATCAGAACTAGATTAAAATAGAACAACGTGTTATGAGCCATGGCAGTGATCCCCAAAGCATGAGGAAATTCTTCTAAAAAAAGGAGGATATGGCACAAAAATCTCAGCATGACAATCAGCAAAGGCTGCCCCACTTTCGGTAATGCAGGAAGTCATTTACAGCTGTTTGGATTAATTTATCATCTTAAGCAGGTTTATACTCTGAAATAACACAGAGTTCAGTAAGAGTGTCCATAAAATTATACCCAGTGTCAAAGAGATCTTGAAGACAACTACCCACTTTTTAAGAGCTATTTGTTCTCACATGTTCAGCTCTAAGGCTTTCCAAGCCCATCATAACATTCACCTGCATTTTCCTCCAAAGTATGTGAAGTGACCTGTCTTGAATTTGACTGCTGAACAGCAATATGAGGAGTCCAATCTCCTTTAGCGGCCCTCTTGGCAGCTATTTTCTGAGCAAAGATGCTTTTCTTTGCCAGTACTGTGTCTTTCACCTGCAAGAAGACAACACAGCAAATCAAAACTTCACCGTTTTCCCATGTTTTTGTGCTACAGTGGGTATTAATAAGTACAGGTATATGTGTAGGTACAATGTATGTATAAAAAAGCGATAGCCACAAGACCACAGAAACCCCAAAACTAATATTAACAATTAAGACACATATAGAAAATGTATATTCCAAGAGAAAATGGCCATGGAGTGTAGCATGACTAGGAGACAGAATAGACTAACTTGATGTAAGGCATTATTAGCTGGCTAGTCTTACAGATCCCACTTGTATGACAATACGCAACTCACTGAATTTCCTGCCACTTCATCCAGTCACATCAATATGTATTATCCATATTTGCTGTCTTCTTTAATGTATATTAATATGTGGTCTTCAATCCATGGTGCAGTCCTATGGATTTTTACTAAGGTTTAATCTGAGCTATGCTGTCTTAGTAGGGGTTTGCCCCCTAATAGGATTATATAGGATCTCTGCTTTCCTGTATCTTTATTTATAAAGATGACTCCATAATTTTAAACATTTTCAATGAATTCCACAGTAGCATCTTCTTCAGTAATCACCTCCTTTGTATCCAGAGGCTGGCATTTCAGTATCCCAAAGCACTAATTACAACTCAAGTAAAGTTTAGATGGCTGCGATATTATGGGGGGAAATGCAATTCTTCATTGCTCTTTTCTACAGATAGAAACATTTATTTTGTAATCCATAGCTCAATGAAAGGAGATCAACCAATGTTCAGGAATCAAACCTTAGGCTAAAATCCACAAAATTTCTTCCACAAGAGTTCCTGCCCCATAAATTAACCTGACAGACTTGGCTCCCTCTTCCCTCCAGCTTTTTAGGGTAATTCCTATAATGTCTTGCCTTTGATCATGCAAGTTTGGATTTGTGGAAGTTGCAGTTATAGAAAGTCCCCAAGTTGCAGCTTTCTTATTCCTTATCTATCTCTCATTCTATCACCATACTTTCCTGTAGAAGAGACATACTTGAGAGACACCCTGAAGCAGATGGAGCTAGTTAGAAATGGACCAAATGGTTATCTCACTCTCAGTATTCATTTTTCCTGACACAGTAGCTCCTCCTTTCTACTTCCCCTCCTTAGCCGGTCCTTTCAATCAGCACAGATCCTCTGAATCAGCACAGCTTCTTTCAAAACTGAAGTAGTATTGCTGAAACTTTACGTGATCCATAAAACGTTATCACAACAAAAGAACATAATAAACATCCATCTGCTTTTGAATACTTTTGAATCTCAGCACAAAACTCAGAATTAAAAAGTAAAGTTAAAATTAGCAGAACAAAAAAGAAAGGCAAAACCAGCTGAGTTAAGCAAATTGTTTAATACGATGCTGATTTTTCTTACCTCAGTTTTTATTTCAGATCGATGAAAAACTTTGGGAAACGGATCACCCGTGAACACTGGCATTGTCACTCTGGCACTGCTAGTATCACGTTCCTGCCACAGATAAAGAGATGACACATTTGAGTCTTACTTATCCAAACTATGATGGTTAGTATGGCCTAGGACAGGGGTATCCAACCTTGGCAATTGTAAGACTTGTGGACTTTAACTCTCAGAATTCTGGGAGTTGAAGTCTATAAGTCCTAAAATTGCCAAGTTTGGACAAAATTGCCTAGCAGAAAGAGTTGAGACTCAGATGCAGATGATTCAAATGCAATTTTCTTCAGTGAGAATTTAATAGACCTGAAATAACTCTTTTGGCCACTTACATTCTCCTTGATTAGGAATGGTCTCTTTATAAAACTAAACAGGCAGTTATTCATAGCCATTAAGCAATGACTTAGTGGCTATGCTTCAGGCAGAAAACATAACAGATTCACAAAGCAACTCCCATTGGTTGAACAAAATTATCCATTTCTCTTCCCATCTTCATCTTACATCCATCAAGTCTGTTCTATCTAAGAACAACTTAAGAGAGGAGCACCTTAGCGGGAAAACATTTCTTTGTCATACAAAAATATTCCAAAGTAAACGTTATGCACCTCCATCTAAAGAAATCCTAGGCAGGAAAGGTAATATCAATCTCTGCTATAAAGCTTGGAATGACATGCCAGTGATACGTCACTGTAAATGCTAGCAAGAGACCAATCATATGGTTTAGTATATGGTTATATGGTTCTGTAGATCCAGTGGCTAGATCTTGAAAAATTCTTACACCAACGTAGTTTATATTTACAGATTGAATTACAAATTAAACAAAAATGAGAAAGCATGATCGGATACGCGCATCTTATATACCTTACAAAAGAGATGTCATGATTGCATTACTTTGATACATTTCATTTTACTTTACATTTTTTTAGACCATATAGTTTGGTTTTAACATGTCATCAGTCATGTTTATTTTTATAATGATTCCTACAAATATGACATACAATGATTTTGCTTAAGACTGCTGTGATATGTTGATCATTACAATCCAACTGCTTCCCTGGATCTTCATCAAAATGGACATGGGCACTTTTGAATCTGGATTTCTTTGGAGGAGCTGGTGTCAAAGGTGGAGGAAGATCTGGAAAATCTGAGAAATCAAAGAAAATAACGAATAGATAGAAAATTAGTGATCTAATAGTTTCTTCTTCCAAGGATAGGAAATGAAAAGTAAATCCTAAGTAACTGTGGTATTGATTAGAACAATATAAAATTAAGAAACAAATATTTTGTACTAACCCAGCTTTTTATTACATGATTTGTTGAAGAAGCCATAGCCACTTATTTTTTGATAATAACTCATCATATTTAACCAAACGTAATACCGAAGTTCACACATTGTACTGAGCAAAATTGTGTTGATCATATTGTGGCTCAGCACAATAACTGAACTCAGCCAAAATAATTTTTATTCAGGATTCTTAATTGACTGATGTAGGCTTCTCAGAAAGAAAGTTTCTGGACTTTCAGAATCAAAACAAAACAAGTGGTATTAGAAAGCACTTGGCAAATATTTAAAGTGCATACAATTATATCAAAGGAAAATCAAAATGATCACAGGATTCAGAGATTTTCCTTAGGGTGAAAGATTAGAACACCTGGAACTTTTAAGCTTGAAAAAGAAAACAGGGAAGCAGGGACAGGACTGGGAATATGAAATCATGCATGGGATGAAGAAAGTGGGGGGAATTTTTTTTCCTCCCTATCTCAAAATGCTACAGCTAAGATCACCCAATGAAGATCACTGAGATTTTTTTTTTGAAAAAAAAACATTTATTTATTTATTTTTTATTTATTTACATTTATATCCCGCCCTTCTCCGAAGACTCAGGGCGGTTTAACACAATACATAATTAAAACATGGAATTAATTGTCTCAAGGTTTGCAGATGACAACTAACTGGGTTAACTTTAAAATGGGATTGATACATGCATGGAGGATATGTCAACCTAGGGCTACTGGTCTTGCAAGACACAGGTTTACTCTGCTTGGAGGTAACAAACTTCTGAATACCAATTTCAGGGAACAATATTTGGAGGATTCAAATCAGTATCGACTCCTGGCAACTGCCTAGACAAGTCCCGGCAGTTTTCTTGGCAAGATTTCAGAAGTAGTTTGCCATTGCTTCCTTCTTCCTAGGGCTGAAACACGGTGCCTGACCCAAGGTCACCCAGTTGTCTTTGTGCCTAAAATGGGATTAGAATTCCAAGTCTCTTGGTTTCTACCCTGATACCTTAACCACTACACCAAACTGACTCTGTGGTAAAGGGATAATACCCATCAATTTTTTCACCAGGGTTGAAAAGCATGTCTCCAACATCAGACAGAGGAACACCCTCATATCAGAGAGCAGTTTATGGCTATTATGTTTATTAGGTAGCTTCAAATGATATGTAGATATGACCTTTATTGTCATATTTTACTGTAGGCACACTGGCACACATTAAAAATAAAATTGTTGCCTTCTCTCGAAAATGTACATACGTAACACACATATACACATGCTAAGTACATACATACATACAAATATATCCATACATATAAGCACATATATATATTAATCACTCCATCATGAGATACATAAGCAGACCAGCAGTAGACAGTCTCAACCTCTGCAACAAATTGGCTGTGGAGGAAATCTCTCATCACCATGCACTGATGGTTTACTTTCACAAGCAAACGGCATGAGCATCCCCCACAAATGATGTGTATGCTATTGTCTGGATGTGATAACTAGAATACAAGGCTACCTACCTAAGGCAAGGTAGACTAAAGAAGCAAATCCAATGAAAACAAAAATAGCAAGAGCCTATATATAAAATTTGACTAGCAAACTTCAATATAGACATATAAACAGGCCATTTCCACACATTAGTCGATGTTGCGTGTATTCAGGAGACAAAGTGAGCCAATGCAAAAGCTAAGGATGTCAGAGACGTTTACAAGCCGATTTATTACGCTAAGGTTAAACAAAATGTTGTGTTGTATCATCAGCTAGAGACTGGGACAATGTAACTGAAGTGAAGTCAATCTCTGATGATCTAATACATGTAATCCTCTACTTACAACCACAGTTGAGCCCGAAATTTCTGTTAAGTGAGAAAATTGTTAAGTGAATTTTGCCTCATTTTTTCTTTCCTCAGTTGTTGAGTGAATCACTGCAACTGATAAGTTAGTAACCCAGTTGTTAAGTGAATCTGGCTTCCCCATTGACTTTGCTTGGCAAAAGGGGATCATATGACCTTGGGACACAGCAATGGTCATAAATATGAACCAGTTGCCAAGCGTCTGAATATTGATCACATGATCATGGGGATGGTTGTAACTGTGAAAAACGGTCATAAGTCACTTTTTTCAGTGCCATTGTAACTTTGAATGGTCACTAAACAAACTATTGTAAATCGAGGACTATCTGTACAGTGGTCCCCAACCTTTATGGCTTGGGAGACAGGCAAGGGGGGAGAGACAAACTGGCCTACCACTCACACAATTTGAGCTGGACAAAATCTGGCTGACAACAAATACAGATAATCACAAGCAATATCAGAAAATGCAGATAATCACAAGCAATATCAGAAACTAACATTTCCTGCAAAGCAAAAAGTGACTGCTGCAAATACCAAGATCTATACAGCCAATTAGAAAAATCTAACAAAAAAAGTCAACTACCTTGCTAAAACGTGCTTATGCTCCACACAAAATTTAGGACAAGTCATCAATATCGAAGGTAAGAACAGTTGACTGCTAGAACAGTCAAAAGACCTACATTGTCAACGTAGGAACTATTTTGAGATAAGCTGCATTAAACAGTTCCCTCTTCCACTATTGTATAAACTGACCCTCTGGATTGCTACTTGCCATCAGTATTCAAGAAGTTGCCATCAGTATTGAAGAAATTTCAATTGCCATCTTCAAGAGGAGGAACATCAAAGTGACTAGCTTGGATAACATCCCAGCTGAAATCTGGAAGCTACTTGAAGCACAAAGAGCAGAATAACTTACAGCGCTCAACAAAATTTAGAAGAAAATCAATCTGGCAGAGCTATACGAAAATACGCGTCAGGAAAGACAAAGGCAATGTACAGCACTGCTTAAACTACGAGCCAACTTGGCTATTATACCTCACCATGAAATTTTTTTGAATATATATTAGATGCAGATTTCTGAGACATCCCCATTTTGTCAAATCTGTGTGGCTCTATGAAGAACTTGGGAAAAACTCACAAAATAAATGCTGCTGATCTATTGATGGAGCAATACAACAAAACACACACCTCTGGCATTCACAGGCCTAGAAAAAACATTTGGCCAAATGCCATATGACTTCATCCACCTATCATTTAGATTGTATAATGCATTCAAGACCTACATCTGCTGAACCAGCTTAGTAAGTAATCCTGCCAGACATTTAAATGTTTTATAAACTTCATAGGTGTGTTCCAGGGATCTACTTTCTCATTACTGGTCTTCATTCTCTATACGACACTGTGACCAGATCTTACAACACTAATGGACATTATATATGATGTCATGATTGTTAGCAAAATGTAAAGGAACCTGAGAAATTAATATAGGAATGAGATATGCATCAAAATGACGTTGGAATAAAGCACAATATGAAGAATATTTAATATCCTAAATGCAGTTTCCAGCCCAATGGTACTACATTCAAGAAAGATAGCATCAAGTTAAATAAAATAATCATTCAAATACCTGGGGTTATACATACTTCTAAGTGTGACAGGCTACTAAATGACAAATATAAATAAAGGCTGCCTGGATGAAGTGGCACAGTTACTGGTATTCTATGCAACAAGTACATTTCTCTATATTGTTCCTGAAATCCAAATGCTACTAAATTGTCATCAGACTAGTAGCAATATATGGAGTAGAATACTGGCCAGCATCAAATACACATAAACAGGATTTCCAAACTGTGAAAATGCTACAGTGGTTTCTTCCATAGCAAGACTAGACCAAATGATAAGTAAAAGTGTATTTCTTGCTGAGAAAATGCAAGAATCACATCTGCAGTGGTGATGGCCAGGTACATAGCAGTAACAGCACCATTGCAAGAACAGTTCTAGAATTACGTACATGCATAAAGTCACCAGGTAAAGGAATGACTCAAAAAACTCTGACTCAACCAAGTAAAAGATTACAGGTATCCTTTAAAGTTCAACTGTAAAAATGCTTATATAGGATAAAATGGCAAGCACAGATGAAATCAAACAGACTCTTCAACCAAGAAGATAAATGTGAAGCGGAAGAAAAAAGTAAGATGCTTTAGTATACAAGGGTTGGATGATTCTAGATTAGGGAAGGTTAGTTTAGATTAAACTACATAAGGAATTTTATTGTATCAAATGTACCATGTTTCCTGAAAATAAGACCCTGTTTTATATTTTTTGAACCCTGAAATAAGCACCTGGCCTTATTGCCATGCGCTCAAAAGCCCGATTGGGTTTATCATCAGGGGATGTCTTATTTTGGGGGAAACAGGGTAGATAGGACCATATCAGAATGCCATGAAAATTGTTCTAACAAACAAGATGACATGGTTTTGGCTATATCCATTTTTAACATTGTCAATAATCTGCATAAAATAATTTGAAAAGAGCATACCATCCAGCATCACCACATCCCTACTGAACTGCAATGGACGTCTGTCATCACTGTCTCTGTCCACATCTCCTCTTCTTTTATCTGCTTTCTTTACTACTTTAACTGCTGGGGAAGATTTAGTCTCCAGGAACTGATTCTGGAATCTCAGCAGATCTTCTTCTGATTCTCCAGGCTTAGGCCTTGACAACATCCTCTTTCTATGTTTTTGTTTCTGTTTAAAAAAGAATTTATGGCATACCTAAGGCAAATAGTGAAAGAAAGAAAAAAGAAAAATGTAGTTTTATTTAGGAAAATGCCTTATGAGTTATTATCTCAATTCTATATCACATCATTATCACCACCCTCCAGAATATCATTGTTAATATCCAATTTTAGGAGTGCTAAAAGACCATCATAGATGAGGTGTTGATACAGCTTTAGAATGAACACATGCAAAAAGTATTGCAGCAAGTACTTTCTGTAAGTTACAGTAACATTCTTTACCAAGGGATGTGGAAGGGAGTGAATGGAACAAGTTTTTTGTTATTTTGAATGGAACAATTTTTTTTTGAAATTTTGCTATTTTGGGATGAGGCCAGAATTTCAACGTATCTGCTTTTGGTCTGACTATTCCACAAACTGCTGCCACAGAATAGGTCACTTTTTTTCCCCCATATGCCTTTTCTCCAGTATTTTATGTAGCTTTCAGTGGAAGAAGCATTAACCATATTTCAACAGCTAGTCTACTTCAGAAAAGTACAGTAGGGTATAAAGAGGCCTAAGAAATAAGCCTTCAAAAAGCCACTACTGCGCAGATAGCCAACTATGTACAGAAAAATGTGACTGTTTATATTTCAGTACCAAATTAATTGCATGAGTAAACTTAAGGGAGTCCAGTGGCTATTTCTGTACACCTGACAGATGAGTTTTAGTGGCTTGGAGCACAATAGAAAAGACACCTGTTCTGCACAATGCCTCTCACAGCAACAGATTCTGTTGTCAGAATGAAAAAGCAAAACTACCACTTTTTTTTTTCACTCTACAAAAATACACCTGGTTTCTTTTTTTTTAATGAGCCCCCTTCTAAAAGAAAGGAACGGGATTCTGCTTTTGTTTCAAAAAGAATCGATGGCATAATTTAGGCAAATTGTGAAAGAAAGAAAGAAAATGCAAAATGTACTTTTATTTAGGAAAACGCCTTACGAGTTATATTATTTCAATTATATATCACATCATTATTGCCATCCCCAGAATATCACTGTTAATCGTTTTTAGGAGTGCTAAAAGACCATCATAGATGAGGTGTAGATACAGCTGTTTAGAATGAAAGTATGCAAAAAGCATTGCAATAATGACTTTCTGTAAGTTACAGTAACATTCTCTACCAAGGGATGCGGGGAGGGAGTGAATAGAGCAAGGTTTTTTTC
Organism: Ahaetulla prasina; assembly: GCF_028640845.1. Lineage (NCBI taxonomy): Eukaryota > Metazoa > Chordata > Lepidosauria > Squamata > Colubridae > Ahaetulla > Ahaetulla prasina. Next base: position 304,863,929 of record NC_080539.1, on the reverse strand, counting down.
CCCAGCTGGGGTTGCTATTTCGGGATAGCATCAAAAATACGACTCGATTCTTTTTTTTCATGAGCCTCCTTCTAAAGAAAGGAACGGGATTCCTTGGAATCAAAAGAAATCTTCGTTCCATCGAGAATAACCATGCGAGCCAATATTTAGAGGCTAAACCTACCTCGCTTCAACCTACAAAACTCTTTTTTAAGATTACCCGCCCGGATTTTCCCGGGCTCGTCCGCCTTTCGCCGTTCTCACGCTCGGAGACACTTGAAACCAAAATTAGGCGCGCAGAAGGACGTCATCTTAAGGCGCGCACAAGTCAGGGATAAAAAGGGGGGGGCAGTGCTCTCAGGGGAGGTCCCTTAGAAGGATTCCACGCCCCCTCGGCTCTCTCGTGATTGGTGAGCGAAGGAGAGGGGTGGGAACAGGAGAGCTGTTGTGATGGTGGGGCACGTGGCGTTTTTGTGACTGCTATCATCGTCTGTTTAATGCTTTGGAGGGAATTTTGGGGCAGGGATTATTCCTTAGGTGTCGGGCTCAAATTTCTTAAAGAATACTAGTGTTAAAAAGAGTTAGCAAGGGCAAACATTCATCATCGGTTTTTTAAGGGACAGGACTTATTATATCAAATACTTACTGGGGTTAAAATAAATGATAAAATAAAATAATGATGCTGTTAATATGGCTCTGCACTACATCCTACAACATCTTGAGTCTCCAAAGACCTATGCAAGGGTCCTTTTTGTAGACTTTAGTTCAGCATTCAATACCATCATTCCAGACATTCTTCTAACTAAGCTAAACCAGCTACAGGTACCGGAACAGACTTGTAAGTGGATCACAAGCTTCCTAACAAACAGGAAGCAGCAGGTGAAGCTAAGCAAGATCACATCAAATACCTGTACAATTAGCACAGGGGCCCCCCAAGGCTGTGTGCTCTCCCCACTTCTCTCTGTATACCAATGACTGCATCTCCAATGATGCATCTGTTAAGCTACTGAAGTTCGCAGATGACACAACAGTGATTGGTCTCATTCGAGACAATGACGAATCCGCATATAGACGAGAGGTCGAACGACTAGCCTTGTGGTGCAACCAAAACAATCTGGAACTGAACACACTCAAAACCGTAGAAATGACACTTTTGTTTTACTATCTCCTGGATTGCCTACCAATAACTGCTCCTTCCTTTTAATTTCCTCTTCTAGTTCTTTTCGCCTTTTGTGCAGTCTATTTCTATATTTATTATAGAAATAATAAATATATTAAGAGGTCAATTTAATATGTTAATGGCAGATCAGGTGGCAACTAATTTACAATATGTAAGACATAATTTGTTTAATAATTCTAATAAACCTGGAAGGTGGTTAGCATATTTATTAAGAAAGAAACAGAAACGACGTATAATTGATAAAATAGAATATAGAGGTAAGGAAGTATATCAGCAAAATTTGATTAAAAAAGCTTTTTTAGAATATTATACTAAGTTATATTCTAGAGATGTGATTAGTGATAAAGATATAGATAGATATTTACAGGACCACGGTATTTTAGAAATTACAGTAGATCAAAGGGAAGAGTTGAATCAATTAATTTCTTCAGAGGAAATAGTGTTTGCAATTAAGCAGCTTAAAGCGAATAAAGCACCAGGTACAGATGGCTTGACAACTACTTATTATAAAAATTTACAAAATGAGATGATTGTACCACTTAAGGAGTTATTTAACAGAATACAAAGGGGAGGAGAAGCTCCTCCTTCATGGAGGACAGCTTTTATTTCATTAATACCTAAAGAAGATCGAGATGGTGTTAAACCAGAGAATTATAGGCCAATATCGCTTTTAAATACTGATTATAAGATATTTGCTAAGATACTAGCGAATAGATTGATGCCACTGATGAATCAATTAATTCATAATGACCAATCAGGATTTATTAAGGGGAGACAGATGAGATATAATATGAGACAAATTGTAAATTTACTTGAATATTTGGAAGGAAACAGCCAGGTTTCAGCAGCATTCCTTTTTTTGGATGCGAAAAAGCTTTTGATAGATTGGATTGGCAGTTTTGTTTAAAGTAATAGAAAAATGCAATTTGGGGATTATTTTATTCAAGCAATTAAGGCTATATATCAAAAGCAAACAGCTCAAATAATAGTAAATGGTGGATTAACAGAATCTTTCAAGATTGAGAAAGGGACTAGACAAGGATGTCCTTGTCACCATTATTATTCATTCTAACTTTGGAAATATTATTGAGTAAGATACGTGGTTTAGATCGAATAAAAGGAATTAGAATTAAAAATCAAGATTATAAATTAAGAGCGTTTGCAGATGATTTGGTTGTTTCTTTATCTCAACCAATACATTCAGCTGTATATTTGATGGAGACAATTGATCAGTATAGTAAGGTATCTGGGTTTAAAGTGAATCAACAGAAGACAAAAATGATAATTAAAAATATGAATACACATCAGAGGGAAGAATTAGAAAGAATAACTGGATATGAAGTAGTTAAAAAGGTTAAATACTTAGGAGTATACATTACAGCATCGAATGTAAAATTATATAAAAACAATTATGAGGTATTGTGGGGAAAAGTAATTAAAGAAATGGAGAAATGGAAGAAGTTACAATTATCATTGTTGGGAAGAGTGGCAGCTATAAAAATGAATGTTTTGCCTAGATTTTTATTTTTGTTTCAAATGATTCCAATTTTGAAGAAAGATGCAAATTTACAAGAATGGCAAAAAGGGATTAATAAATTTGTATGGAAGGGTAAAAAACCGAGGATAAAGTTAAAAATAATGCAAGACGTTAGGGAAAGAGGGGGTTTAAAATGCCTAATTTGAAATTGTACTATGATGCAGTTGTTTTAACTTTAATTTCTGATTGGATTAATTTAACAGAGGAAAGGATTTTGAATATAGAAGGTTATGGTTTGTTATATGGATGGCATATGTAATATATGACAAGAAAATTGATAAGACATTTAAGAATGATATGGTCAGAAGTGCGTTGTTGAGGATTTGGAAAAAATATCAATATAAGTTAGATGGAAAGATACCAATATGGACCATCCCCAGACATATGATAGAGAATATAAATATATTACAAAAAATGGAAGTTATCACTTACAAAGAGCTTTTGACTATGGAAAAGGGGAATTACAGTTGAAATCTAGGAGAAATTGAGGATGAAGGAAGAAATTATACATGGTTCCAGTATGGACAATTGCAATCTAGATGGAAAATAGATCAGAAAATTGGTATAAGGCAAAGTGATGATAATCTGGTAAAACAAATAAAAGATCAAGGTCAACAGCATATAAAGAGATTATATAATGTATTGGTTGAAATTGATTCAGAAATGGAGTTGGTTAAAGATTGTATGGTAAAATGGGCACAAAATTTTCAACAACCCATAATGTTAGAAACATGGGAAAAATTTGGGTGAGGAATGTTAAATTCAAGCACAAAATTTAAGAGAAAATTTTTATAAAATGTTTTATAGATGGCATTTAGATCCTAAAAACTGTCATGTATGTATCCAAATGTGAAAGCAAAATGTTGGAGATGTGATTGTGAGGATGCTACCTATTATCATATATGGTGGACTTGCAAAAAGTTAAAGCCTTTTGGATTAAAAATATGGTGGATTATGCAGAACATTTTGAAAAAGAAGATCAAGTTTGTTCCACAGTTCTTTTATTAGGAATAATCTCAGATTGCACTGTTATAGAGACAAAACTGATTCTGAATTTAATAACTGCTGCAAGATTATTGATTGCACAATATTGGAAGAAAGAAGACTTACCTACAATTGGAGAATGGATTAGTAAAGTATCAAATTTAGCAGAAATGGCTAAAATTTCTGCCTACTTGAAAGACTGTACACAAGAAAAATATATATTGGAATGGAGGAAGTGGATTGATTATATTCAAAATAAGTATCAGATTAAAAAATATCAATTAGTTTTTGAGTGAAGTTAGGAATTATTATGTATTAGTTTAAGAAAGAAGGGAATTGATAGTGTGATGGTGTGAAATGGAATATGTTTTATGTTATATTTTAGATTATGTTTGTTAGTTACAATACCCTGTATTCTGTTCTGGGAAGTCTCGGGGGGGGGGGGAAGGAGGCGGGGAAGGGGAAGACTATAAATTGATTGGTTGCCATTGTACAGGAATAATGGTAGAATTAAACAAGTTGGAATGGTGTAATGTCGGGACTGCTCGGCAAACACTCCCGAAGGGAAAGGGTAAGGAAAGAGGAGTAAAGAAGGAAGAAAGTAGGTAGGTAGGTGGGTAGGGAGGAAAGAAGGAAGGGAGAAGAAAGGATAGGAGGAGGAGAAGAAGGAGATAGAGGGTTAGAAAGGATGGTAGTGAGAAGTGGGAAAGAGGAGGGGAAGTAGGAAAGCGAGGAGAAGGTGGTGGGGGAAGTTTAAGAAGGATGAGAAGGGAAGAAAGGATTAAAGGGGGGAGTGGCAGTCGAGCAGCCCTGACTGAGTATAATTTGAGTATAGGACTGATTGTTGGATAAGTGATTGTATTGTACACTGGTCAAATTGTGGGAATTATTATGGAAAAATAAAAATTTTTTGCAAAAAAAAAACCCGTAGAAATGGTGGTAGACTTTAGGAGAAACCCTTCCATACTTCCACCTCTCACAATCCTAGACAACACAGTATCAACAGTAGAAACCTTCAAATTTCTAGGTTCTATCATATCGCAAGATCTAAAATGGACAGCTAACATCAAAAACATCATTAAAAAAGGACAACAAAGAATGTTCTTTCTGCGCCAACTCAGTAAGCTCAAACTGCCCAAGGAACTGCTGATTCAGTTCTACAGAGGAATTATTGAGTCTGTCATTTGCACCTCTATAACTGTCTGGTTTGGTTCTGCAACCCAACAAGAAAAACCCAGACTTCAGAGGATAATTAGAACTGCAGAAAAAATAATTGCTACCAACCTGCTTCCATTGAGGACCTGTATACTGCACGAATCAAGAAGAGGGCCGTGAAAATATTTACAGACCCCTCGCATCCTGGACATAAACTGTTTCAACTCCTACCCTCAAAACGACACTATAGAGCACTGCATACCAGAACAACTAGACACAAGAACAGTTTTTTCCCGAAGGCCATCACTCTGCTAAACAAATAATTCCATCAACACTGTCAAACTATTTACTAAATCTGCACTACTATTAATCGTTTCATAGTTCCCATCACCAATCTCTTTCCACTTATGACTGTATGACTGTAACTTTGTTGCTGGAAATCCTTATGATTTATATTGATATATTGACCATCAATTGTGTTGTAAATGTTGTACCTTGATGAACGTATCTTTTCTTTTATGTACACTGAGAGCATATGCACCAAGACAAATTCCTTGTGTGTCCAATCACACTTGGGCAATAAAATTCTATATAAAAATTCTATAAGTATAAGGGACGTGCATAAGCGCTCCAACATGCCTACTGTCCCTGTCCTACTGTCCCCATTTATTCGTATCCATTTCCTGTATTCATAATCATATTTATACTTATATCTGTTTAATAGATTCTGTAATTTTTTATATGCCTGACAAATAAATAAATAAACTTGTCTTCATAGCAAATCCTGATTTAATGGGATACAGACTTTGTCCAGTTTATCCAGGGTAAGGGCTTTGAATTTCAGGGCAAAGATCGTTTTATGCAAGACAAAGATCCGAAGCGATATTTCAGGGTTACCTCGCTGTACTTTGATGGATGCTTAGGAGGCAGAAATTAAAATGAAATTTGACTTCAGTTGTCTATCATTGGTATTGAATTTGTTATCTTATCAAAGGGTGCCAAAAAGAAAGAGCAACCCACTGCAAAACTCACAACTGAGAAGCCAATAAGGCTTCTCATCTTTATTTAAATCAATAAGGATGAGAAGCCAAGTGCCAAATTCAGGAAAAAGCACTGTTTGTAAACTATGTTGGTATCTGTGTTGGTATCTGGAAAATTATGCTGATTTATGGGTATTGCATTTTAGGAAGGACGTTGGTAAATAAGCATGTCCAGAGGAGAGCAACTAAGAAGATAAAGAGATCTGGAAGGAAAAATTTTTAGGAGTGATTGGAGCCACCAGTATATATGTGTCGGAGAAGACTGTTGGAAGATATAATTCCTCATATTTTGTGGAACTAAACAAAATATTGCTTAACACAATGTAAGCCACCCTGAGTCTTCGGAGAAGGGCGGGATATAAATTCAAATTAAAAATTTATAAATTCAAATTAAAAAAAAAAATACTGGCTGAGCTTGTCCCAAAAATGTTTCACTCTTCATCCAAGAAGCTTCTTCAGTGAGAACTGGAGAAGCTTCTTGGATGAGAAGCAAAATGTTTTTAAAGGAAAAAACCAGGGAAGTCCAGTTACCTTTTGGAAAAGCACCTTTGGGACAACTGTGATCTGGATAATTGAGAATTTTCATAGACATCTGTTGAACTACAAATCCATAATATACTTCAAATACGTAATATACAAATGCTCTTAATTTTTCAGATATTTTATATTTTATCTTCCTATTAATAATTCAACCCAGAACACTGATGATTTGGCTGCATTTTGTAAGCCTCCGTGTGTGTGTGTGTATAGCCAAGATAAAACCAAAGAAATAAATCATTTTCCCCCAGTTTGTGCTCTCTAATTCCCCAAATTCCCAGTTAGCACAACCTCAATGGTTCTACCAGGAATCAGGAAGGCAAAACTGGATTAAATATAATTTTCGCCACTTGATTCATGCAAAAAGAAAGTATATCTCAGTTTGTATCTTAGATATATATTAATTTGTCAGTACAACACACATGCCTCTTAATTGATAAGATATAGGCAACAGTATGTTAATATGCAAGACAGTCTTTAAGACTTTAGCTTTCTTAACTTAGTGTGCTTGAGATAAAACTGGGCTTTGATTGCACCTGTGTCGTATGCAAAACATACCAAAACTGACTGGTGCTGACTTTACTATTAGCATGGAATATTGCATGTGGCATGAGTACAACTGAGGTTGGTTGCATAGTCTACACTTTTATCTAGCTTAACAAAAAGAATTACAGCCTTGGTTAACCAAATCCATGACTGGAAGCAGGTCAACATTTGGGTCCAACTGGAGATAGAGGGCATATAGAGGATTACGAGTATGAGAAAATTGTAAGGAAACTAAATTAACAAATGTGTTTAGAGAAAACAAAATAATTATGTGGTATGCTTATGCAACTAAAAGAAAGTGGTCAGATATTCTGGAGTAGAGATGATGAATATACACATGGACTGATCATGTTCAATTTAGTTATGAAATAAAGTGCTGAAATGCATCAAAAAAATTCAGTTACTATCACCTAGATTTTTGTGAGTGTAGTTGAAAGTAGGACTTCATTTTTGTTGTTAGTTGCGAAGTCGTGTCTGACCTATCGCGACCCCATGGACAACATTCCTCCAGGCCTTCCTGTCCTCTACCATCCTCTGGAGTCCATTTAAACTCATGCCTTCTGCTTCAGTGACTCCATCCAGCCACCTCGTTCTCTCTCGTCCCCTTCTTCTTTTGCCCTCAATCTTTCCCAGCATTAGGCTCTTCTCCAGTGAGTCCTTCTTTCTCATTAGGTGGCCAAAGTATTTCAGTTTCATCTTCAGAATCTGACCTTCTAAAGAGCAGTCAGAGTTGATCTCCTCTAGAACTGACTTGTTTGTTCGCCTTGCAGTCCAAGGGACTTGCAGGAGTCTTCTCCAGCACCAGAGTTCAAAGGCCTCAATTCTTTGGCGCTCAGTCTTTCTTATGGTCCAACCTTCACAGCCATACATTGCAACTGGGAAAACCATAGCTTTGACTATAAGCACTTTTGTTGGCAGGGTGATGTCTCTGCTTTTTAATATGCTGTCTAGATTTGCCATAGCTTTCCTCCCCAGGAGCAAGCGTCTTTTAATTTCTTGGCTGCAGTCCCCATCTGCGGTGATCTTGGAGCCCAGGAAAATAAAATCTGTCACTACCTCCATTTCTTCACCATCTATCTGCCAGGAATTGAGAGGGCCGGATGCCATGATTTTAGTTTTCTTAATGTTGAGTTTCAAGCCAACTTTTGCACTCTCCTCCTTCACCCATATCAAGAGACTCTTTAGTTCCTCTTCGCTTTCTGCCATTATTTCATAGGATTTTTTATTTCATTAATAAAATTATTATTATTAAATAATAATTTTATTATTATTTTATTAATAATAAAATAAAATAATAAAATAAAATAAAATAAAATTCTTTTATTAATAATTATTAAAAATTCATTATTTAATAATGAAATATTTCATTATTTCACAGGATTTCATAGGTTGTGTTAATTGCATGCCTGAGATCATTTGGGTGATAAGCATGGATTACAACATTACAGCTGGTATAAACTAAAATATTTCAGTTAAATGAGAATAATAAAATTCGGAGACGACTTCCGGTGTCCGGTGGCAACGGACGTCTGGAAGGCTTCTCCTGCCTCCAGTGTCCGAATCCGGCCGCCGCCGAGGCCCTTAGGGGCCAGGTGTTCCGAAAAGGACACCTGCCGCACGGACGGCTCGCCAGGGGTCTCCCAGCCGATATACAGGACTGGGGGGACCGATGCTGGCGCGTCCTAGGCTCGGCGGGGATCGGAGGCCACAGGCCGCGGCCATTACTTTGGTCGTCGCCTGGGCCGCTGTGCCCGGTGACACCGGGGCTTTGGATTTATAATTGCAGCAGCCTGGTGGTGAACAGGGAACGGAGAAGAATTGAGGAATGAAGAAGGGAAGGGAATATCGGCAAACGTGAGTGGAGTACTCCGGAGTGCGGGGGGGTTTTTTTTTTTTCTCCCCTGCGACCGGAAGGAGTACGAATCACTTTGGAGAGAGGAGAACTTAAAATAACAAGATTACCGGTTTTGTGGAGCTCTGGAGAGAAGAGGTGATGGAGAAATTTAGGAGGGAGGGTTTGAGGCCCCCCCTCCCTCTGGGGAACAATGGTGGCGTCCAGCTTCCGCCTTCACTATGAGAATTTTCATGACATCACTTCCCTTCGGCTTCCTGGTTGATTAACTGTACTCTGGACTCGTTGCTCCTGTGAGTGCCCCCTGGTGGATCCGGAGGAAACTATAAGGATACTGTGCTTGCCTGAGGATCTTGAAAAAAAAAATTTTTTTTTTTTTTTTTTTAAATGGCAAAAGGTCAGAGACCAACTGCTGGAGAAATGGAGAGAATTCTGGAAAAGTTATCTAATATGGACAAGAAACTGGATGAAATAAGAGCAGAAATTGTGACTATCCAAAAGGATTTAAAGGATACTCAACAAGTCTCAGCAGAAAATAAGCAGAAAGTGGAAGGTCTGGAGGGTGAGATGCGGGCAGTGCAGAAAAGAGGGGAGACGACAAGCAATGCTGTGCTTGGACTACAGATGGATAAAATGTCTTATTTCCTTAGGTTTCAAAATTTGGAAGAAGTGGACCAAGAAGACTTGAGAGACGTTGTGACTAAACTGTTGGGAGAATTTCTTGGGAGAGGTGTTGATTTTATGAATTGGGACGTGGATCGAGTTTATAGAGTTAATTCACAATATGCACGCACGCATGCAGTTCCTAGAGAGGTTCATGTCAAATTTGTGAAAAGAGAGACGAGAGATGAAATTCTTAGAAAACATAGGAGTGGGGCACTGACTTATAGGGGCAGGGAGATAGCCATTCTGAGGCAGATTCCCAGACAGGTACGTGAAATGAGAAAGAAATATTACTTTTTATCAAGCAAATTGTACCAGAAGGGAGTGGGCTTCAGATGGCTGATGCCAGAGGGATTGATGATTTTCCGGGAGGGCATTACGAAAAAAATTAGTACAATTGCGGAGGCTGCGGCCTACGTGGAGGAACACAAAGCCCTCTTGGATTTAGATGATCCAGGAATTGAAGAAGGGGAGGTTATAGACCATGGGGCGGAGGCGGCTGCCGCTGTTGCGGCCCTGGAGTTGGGTCAGGCTGAACCCAGAGTTCTGAGATCCAAAACTAGGAAGTGACAAAGATATTTGGTATTGTGTTGGTTTTCCTTATTTTCTTTCGTATGATATTCTGATCATTTTTGACCCTTCTTTATTGTGTATGTAAGATTGAAACTTAGCTACTTCGTTTCACCTGCTTGCCATATGGCTGTTGTATGTGTTTAAAATTTTGAGTAAAATTCTTATCATGTATAAGAAAAATGAAAATTTACCATACCTGATATGTATTTGCATAAATCTTTTTTGACCAATAAAAACTTTTTTTATAAAAAAAAAAAAAAAAAAAAGAGAATAATAAAATTCAAAGGCTCATTCAGCTCAATGCGGGGTCTAAATTAAAGCATCCAAACTAACCAAGATAATTGTTTGAAATATCCACTGAAGGAGAACCTCAACCTCTGTAGTTACTACATGCTACTATAAAACTGGACTATCAGGAAATTATTAGTAACAATCTATTGTTATATACTTCCTGTAATTTAAAGACCATTATTCATATTCTGCCCTCTGAAATGACAAGGACCATAGTATGACATTCTTTCAGGTATTTTATTGGTTTGATTTAATCCTGTTTTTTCAGCACAGTGTACATACCCAAAGAAGGCTGATATATTCCCCAATAATTCTCACTATCTTTCTCTGAACCTGTTCTAGTTCCAATCTTTTGGTTCCCAAAAACTGAATATAATATTTGAAGAAGAATAGCATAGCATAGCATAGCATAGCATAGCATAGCATAGCATAGCATAGCATAGCATAGCATAGCATAGCATAGCATAGCATAGCATAGCATAGAACAGGATTTTTTTATTGGCCAAGTGTGATTGGACACACAAGGAATTTGTCTTGGTGCATATGCTCTCAATGTACATAAAAGAAAAGATACCTTCATCAAGGTACAACACTTAATGATAGTCATGGGGTACAAAATTAACACTTAATGATAGTACAATTTGATCAATACAGGAAAAAAAAGGTAGACCTCTTACTTCTCATAGTTTGGAAACCATATTTTGCTGATGTGGCCTACATTTTCATAAGCCATTTTGGTAGTTTCTTCCCTTTCTTATTAATTTGAAAGTAATTGCTATTCCAAAATAATTTTCATAGGTACTACTGTTAACCTATATATCTACATCTGATTCTCTTTCCTAAGTACGGAACTTTACATTTATGCCTGTTCAACTCTCTTCTGTTATTTCCAGCACATTTCTCTCACCTGTCAAGATTGTATGGTATGTTTATTTCTGCCTTCTAATACACTTGCATTCCAGCCAATTGCAGATAACTCAAAAAAGGAGCAAACTGATGTCAACTGCAAATTTATGTTGGGAACTAAGGCTAATGGGAAGATTTCTGCTTTCTGTTATCTGCAGATGGGGAAAAATATATAGAATAGAATAGAATTTTTATTGGCCAAGTGTGATTGGCCACACAAGGAATTTGTCTTGGTGCATATGCTCTCAGTGTACATAAAAGAAAAGATATGTTCATCAAGGTACAACATTTACAACACAATTGATGGTCAATATATCAATATAAATCATAAGGATTGCCAGCAACAAAGTTACAGTCATACAGTCATAAGTGGAAAGAGATTGGTGATGGGAACTATGAGAAGATTGATAGTAGTGCAGATTTGGTAAATAGTTTGACAGTGTTGAGGGAATTATTTGTTTAGCAGAGTGATAGCCTTCGGGGAAAAACTGTTCTTGTGTCTAGTTGTTCTGTTGTGCAGTGCTCTATAGCGTCGTTTTGAGGGTAGAAGTTGAAACAGTTTATGTCCTGGATGTGAGGGATCAGTTTTGAGATGAAGAACCACTGAGAATGTGGAGATTCTCAGTCATCCAGGCCATCCAGGTTTGTCCCTAAGGTACTTTTTCAAGAGGCAACTGGACTTTTTTGTTTTTCTTTGAAGATGTTTTGCTTCTCATCTTCAAAGAAAAACAAGGAAGTCCAGGTGCTTCTTAAAAAAGCACCTTTAGGACAATCACTGATAATTGTTTTCTAATCTGTGAGCATGTAAAACTGACTAATGTGATTTTGGACATTAATGGCAAAGTATGATGTATTCAAAATAGCTTTCTGAGCTTTATATAAAGTCATATCTTCTAGTTTGCACCTGCATATATTTTTAAAAAACCCTGAAAGAGCAATGTACAATGGACAACAATGAGAACACTAATAATGAAAAATGCAACCTGAACATTTCTGTCTTGTGAAAAGATTGAAGTATGTTTTTTTGCATCCTTCTTTAATCCCTCATCCAGTAAATGGCCTAGGGGTAGGCATAAGAACAGCTCATAACTTGGTTCAGCACAATAAAGAAGCAAAAAGAGCTACATTTGCTAAAAATACAATAGCAGTACAACAGTATCTGTTACTCCAAACTTGCTCAAACCAGTTTAATATAATGCACACAACATTAGCAGCATCTGGAGGAACAAGAAAGAGAATAGTAACAGCAATTGTTGCCAAGATCAGGAAGAAATAGGTAGACCCTTAACTGATGTTGCAGCAAGATATCCTCTTTCTGAAGATGACATTGTATGCATCTACAAAATATTGGACCTAAGTATGAAGCTTGGATTTTTAAAAAAACATTTCCCCAATCAAATCAAAGTACTCTTGAATCATCTCTGTTCATTTTCATCATATTTCCAGATATTTAGATACATGGTGACCAATACTGCTTGCTATGTTAAAGACAAGATATTGAGATCCTGGAAAGAGTGCAAAGCAGAGCAACAAAGATGATAAAAGGGTTTGGAGGTTAAATCATAGGACAAACAGTAGAGGAGCTAGGTATGTCTAGCCCAGGAGTGTCAAACTCAAGGCCCGGGGGCAGGGTCCGGCCCACAGTATGCTTAGATCTGGCCCATGGGGCCACCTGGAATCAGCAAAGGACCGGCCCATGGTGCCTCTGCCATGGTGCCTCTACCATGGAGCTCTGGTGGCCCTCCCATGCTCCATTTTCACTGGCAGAGGGTTGCAGGAAGCCATTGCAGCCAAAAATGGATCTCAAGAGCCCATTTTCGCTGACAGATCACTCAGGCCACCACAGGCACCCCAATAATATTGTTGGTCATGCCCCCCCTGGCCACACCCATCCTGGGCCCCCAAGATCAAATACAATCCTGATGCGGCCCTCAATTAAATCAAGTTTGACACCCCTGGTCTAGCCTATTGAAGAGAAGAATTGGGTGGGACATGGTCACTGGCTTTCAGTACTTCAGGGGCTGCCACAAAGAATTGATTTGTTTTCTAATGCACCAAAGGACAGGACAAGAAATAATGGATGGAAGCGTGTTAAGGGATCCAACCCAGAAGTAAGGAGATATTTTCTGACAATGAGAACAACTAATCAATGGAATAGTTTGCCTCTTGGGGTTGTGTATGCTCCATCACAGGTGGTTTTAAAAAATACACTGGACAACCATTTGACTAAGATGATATAAGGCTCCTGCCTTGAGCCAGAGGTTAGACTAGAAGACCTCCAAGGTCCCTTACAACCTTATGAATCCATGATTCTATGAACTGGTGGGCTAAGGCTAACCGAGCTGTGCTCCAACCTTTTGTTTCCTTTGTTGCTAGTTTTATTACTGCACATTCTTCAGACCAGTGGTTTGATTTTTTTTTTATCATTTAGGACCTCTCAGCCCAGCAGTAGTGCTGTTCTCCAGTGCTGAAGCAGGCAGAAAATACTGTATGTTGGCAGAAAAAATATATTGGCTGCACTTCCAGCTCCTATTCTGCCTCAGCAATGAAAGAGAATGGGAGATGCATCTCTACAAAGAGAGGGCAGGGGAAATGCCTCCATTGGTCCTAGTTACTGGCAGTAGAAGGCCTGTGGGTCTTTGGATGTCAATTCATCAATCCCACTGAGTGGTCACTCCGCAGGATCAGAGAACTTTACATGTAAGGAGGTCTTCTACTCTGCTTCTTCCCCCAGCTTCTTATTTATTTATTTATTTAGTCAACAAGTACAAGGAAACAGTATCCGTATAGACATAAAAATAGACACATGAAAAATGGCACAAATAAATGGATAAGCAAAACATAGCCATAAACACATAAAATGAGTACATATAAATGGGGACAGTAGGACAGGGACAGTAGGCACGCTGGTGCACTTATGCTCGCCCCCTTAGGGACCTCTTAAGAAATGTGTAAGGTCGGTGGTAGACAGTTTAAGGTAAAAGGTATAGGGGTTAGAGAAACTAACAACAGGATCAGGTAGATTATTCCAGACATTTACTATTCTATTACTGTAGTCATATTTTCTACAATCAAGATTAGAGCAGGTTACATTTAGTTTGTATCTGTTGATAGCCCTTGTATTATTGCGGTTGAAGTTAAAATAGTCAGGAACAGGTAGGACATTATAGTAGATAATTTTATTTATTTATTTATTTATTAGATTTCTAGACCGCCCTTCTCCCGAAGGACTCAGGGCGGCGTACAGCCTTATTTAAAACACATAGGTACACAATACAAATCCCAAATTTAAAATACATTTAAAATGAAATATTTAACCGGCCAATTTAAACTAAAACGGTCAGAGACCGATATAAAACCCTTAGAATATAAATAGAATATAAATGTATTAAATAGATTAATACAATTAAAATTCAATTAAAATTAAGTTACACTAAATATTAAATTAAAATAAATATTTAGGCTAGTCCCGCCCGATTGAATAGCAGGGTCTTCAGTTCCCGCTTGAAGGTACGGAGGTCGGGAAGTTGGCGTAACCCTGGAGGTAACTCATTCCATAGGGTCGGTGCTGCCACACAGAAGGCTCTCCCCCTGGGGGTCACCAGCCGGCACTGTTTGGCTGATGGCACCCGGAGCAGGCCCGCTCTGTGGGAGCGCACAGGTCGTTGGAAGGCTATTGGTGGCAGAAGGCGGTCTCGTAAATAGCCCGGTCCTAAGCCATGGAGCACTTTAAAGGTGAGCACTAGCACCTTGAATTGCACCCAGAAGGCTACCGGCAGCCAGTGCAGGCCGCGCAGGATAGGTGTTATATGGGAGCAACGTGATGCTCCCACAATTACCCGCGCAGCCGCATTCTGGACTAGCTGGAGCCTCCCGGTGCTCTTCAAGGGGAGCCCCATGTAGAGAGCATTGCAATAGTCCAGGCGAGAGGTAACGAGGGTGTGAGTGAGCGTGCGTAAGAAGTCCCGGTCAAGAAAGGGGCGCAACTGGCGCATCAGGCGAACCTGATAGAATGCTCCCCTGGTGACAGCCGTCAAATGTTCTTCTAAAGACAGCCGATCCTCCAGGAGAACACCCAAGTTGCGCACCCTTCCCCTGGGGGTCAGAACTTCACCCCCCACAGTCAGCGAAGGCGTAAGCTGACTGTACCGGGACGCTGGAACCCACAGCCACTCTGTCTTGGTAGGGTTGAGTTGGAGCCTGTTCCTCCCCATCCAGACCCGCACGGCCTCAAGACACCGGTCCATCACCTCGACAGCTTCGTTGGGGTGGTTCGGGGTGGAAATGTACAGCTGAGTATCATCAGCGTACAGATGATAATCCACCCCGAAACCGCGGATAACCTCACCCAGCGGCTTCATATAGATGTTGAACAGGAGAGGCGAGAGAACCGACCCCTGAGGCACCCCACAAGTGAGGGACCTAGAGGTCGATCTCTGCCCCCCTGCCAACACCGTCTGAGAACGGTCAGAGAGATAGGACGAGAATCACCGATAAACGGTGCCTCCCACTCCCAATCCCTCCAACCGCCACAGCAGGATACCATGGTCGATGGTATTAAAAGCCGCTGAGAGATCTAACAGGACCAGGACAGAGGAACATCCCCTGTCCCGAGCCTTCCAGAGGTCATCCACCAACGCGACAAAAGTCGTCTTGGTGCTGTAACCAAGTCTGAAGCCGGACTGGAACAGGTCTAGAAAGACAGTTTCTTCCAGGTATTGGGGAAGCTGATATGCCACCACACTCTCAACAACCTTCGCCAAAAAGCGAAGGTTGGAGACTGGACGATAGTTCACCAATACAGCTGGGTTCAGGGAAGGCTTCTTGAGGAGGGGCCTCACCACCACCTCTTTCAGGGCGGCGGGAAAAGTGCCCTCCAACAAGGAGGTGTTGATAATTCCCAGGAGCCAGCCTCGTGTCACCTCCCATGTGGCCAGTACCAACCAGGAGGGACACGGGTCCAATAAACATGTGGTGGGATTCAGCCTAGCGAATAACCTGTCCATGTCATCAGGAGTCACAGGATCGAACTCAGCCCAAATAATATCCCCAAGACTTGTCCCCGTCCCCTTGCCCGGATCTATCCAATCAGTGTCCAGCCCATCCCAAATCCGAGCGATTTTATCAGACAGATACTGTACAAAATCCTCAGCACGCCCCTGCAAGGGGTCCTCCCGAGCCTCCTGCAAGAGCAGGCAGCGGGTCACCCTAAACAGGGTGGCTGGGCAGTTATCTGCCGATGCGATAAGAGCGGAGAAATAGGTATGTTTCGCCACTTTTATCGCCACTAGATAGGTCTGAATACAAGACCTAACTAGTGTTCGGTCAGATTTGGTATGGCTGGACCTCCAGGCACTCTCTAGGCGTCTTTTCCAGCGCTTCATCTCCCTCAACTCCTCGTTATACCAAGGAGCTGGGAGAGTTCGGCGCTGGGTCAGAGGCCGCAAAGGCACGACGTGGTCCAAAGCCCCAGCGGCCGCCCCTTCCTAGGCAGCCACCAGTTCTTCGACCAAGTCGTGGGCTAATTCCCCAGGAAACGGCCCAAGCTCCATCAGGAACCTCTCCGGGTCCATCAGGCGCTTTGGACGGAATCATTGAACCGGCTCCATCTCCCTGCGGTGGGGTGCAGCGGTTTGAAAGTCTAGCTGAAGGAGTAAATGATCTGACCATGACAAGGGTTTAACAATTAATTCCCCTAAATCCAGATCATTTAGCCACTGTCCCGAGACAAAAATCAAGTCCAGCGTGTTACCCCCAGCATGGGTGGGACCATTAACTACTTGGGTCAGGTCCAAGGCCGCCATGGAAGCCATGAACTCCCGCACTGCCGTTGACGATTCGCCCACCGACGGCAAGTTGAAATCCCCCATAACCATAAGTCTGGGGCTCTCAACCGCCGTCCCAGCTATCATCTCCGACAGCTTGGGCAGGGCTGCTGCCACGCAGCAAGGAGTCAGGTACGTGACCAGCATCTTGTGTACTAAGCTTAGGTCGCAATTTAGGCGGCGTAGTTCAAGGTTATCCAGGCCTAAAATTTCAAGTCTAGTGGTATAAGGAATTTTATACAGTGAGGGTTCCAGGCAGGTGAGCAGTATTCAAGGATAGGTCTGGCAAAGGTTTTGTATGCCCTAGTTAGAAGTATAGTATTACCAGAGTGAAAACTTTGTAAAATGAGGTTGACAACTCTTAAAGTCTTTTTAGCAATGTTGTTACAGTGAGCTCTGGGGCTTAGATCTTTTGAAATGAGTTCTCCTAGATCCTTGATCTACATCCTAGATGACAGAGTGTGCGTCATCTTTTAGATAGTTTCCACCCAGCTTGTATTTGATGTTCTAATTTTTATTGCCAATGTGCAGGACTGAGCATTTGTTAGCAGATATTTGGAGTTGCCAATTGTTTGATCATTCAGATACATAATCTAGGTTGTTTTGAAGGGTAGTAGAATTGTCTGTGGTGTTAAATAGTTTTACATCATTGGCAAAGAGGACGCAGCTGCTTGTAATATGATCACAAAGATCATTATATCTAGAGCAGAAAGAGTGTTGGTCCTAGAATACTGCCTTGGGGAACACAACTGTTAACTGGCGCATATAGCATTTCCAATTTTAACTAGTTGTTGCCTGTTTGATAGGAATGTAGCTATCCACTTGTGCAAAGATCCAAAATGCCATAAGAACTTAGTTTTAACAGAAGTTTGTCATGTACCACTGAATTAAAGGCTTTGCAGAAGTCTATGTAGATTGCATTTATTGTTTTACCCTGGTCAAGTTGAGAGGTCCAAATGTTTTTGCAGTGTATGAGTTGCAGATTACATCACAAATTTTTCCTTAAATTCTTCTGCCACTGATGACAAGAAAAGGGGGAGAGAGAAAGAGAATAACTGGATCTTCTGCTGTCAGTTATCTGTTGTTGTTTCCTTGCATGAGGATAATGTGCTGGTTTCATAAATAACTGGACAGACAAAGCATGTAGGTGGCTTCCCAGATGGCAAGGTGGGAGGAAGCAGCTCTGACTCAGACATTGTCTGTAATGATGTGCCAGAGAGCTTTACAGATCCTACATTGCCAAACATGTTTCAGTGTAGCTCACCTGAAATCATAGTATTAACAGAGCATTTTACTTCTTTTTGCCCAGCATAATGAAAATGCTTTGGTAGGGGGATCCAGTCCTGGAAGGAGCTCATTAGTAACTGGTACAAAACTCTCTTTTTTTTCTTCTTCAAATATTATGTTGCACATTGTTGTAAAGGTGGTTGAATATTGAAAAATATGCAGGAATTTTAGTACACAGCATTATGTGAACAAGACATTTAGCCATGTATGACTTGCTGGGTAATCAGGGTTTTAATATTTTACTGGCACCTCTCTTCTTTTCGATCTGACTCTCAATATGCCTGTCTGTCTACTTAACTTTGGTGCTGCTTGAACACAGACCAGCTCTGGCTGGCTCAATAGGTGAAATTTTAAAAATGGAAATGAGGTATGTAAACAGAATGGCAGATCCAGGTCATTAACATCAAAATATGCAAACAAATGACAAACACATCTAACAACAGGTTCCATTCACCCTAACTTTTGTATTTAAGTAATAAATAACATTTCATTATTCAATGTCTAAGGACTATAAAGTGCTTTAAAACTAGTCCTTGTGCCTTGGTCTGGGTACTGTGACAATATATAGTAAATACACATTTCTAGAACCTGTGTTTATTGATGGCTGGATGATGGCTTAATACAGGGATGGTTGCTTGGAAGAGTAATGTAAAAACAACATTTCCACTTACATTGCATTTGAGAGCAGGAACTAATTTACTTCCTTAGATAGGGTACAGTGAACACAGGATTGACATCTTTCTGAAAGCTTTGGCAAATGTTAGTAATTGTAAAGGATTTTTTTTTACAGAAACACTGACTGCAGTCATTCAGAATTTCTGGTGTACAATGGAAGTGCGGAAAGATAGAAGAGCTAATGCTGAAAATATTTTTAAAAGATATTAATAGACTGAGAAAACCATAGGGTCTATTCAAATTACAGTTAATATTTTGGAAAACCCTAAAAAAGATTATCAAGCAGTGGTTTACAAGCAATGAGAAAGGAACGATTACTAGAAGCCAATGTTATTTGTAAAATACAGGTCATGCCAGACAAATCTTACTGCTTTTATTAGCAGCATGGCTGGATTAGACCAAGGAAATGTTATAGGTTTGGTGTACTTAAGACTTCAATAAGGCATTTTATAAAGTGGACTGTATTCTCCTTGATAAAATGAAACACTGTGGGATGGATAGTCCCAGTACCATAGGGACTCATAATTGGTTGAAGAACTGTACTCAATGCATGATCCTTAATGGACCTACGTCTACATGTTAGGAGGGATATTGCAGGGTATATCTAGATATTGTCTTGTGCCCGGTGCTCTCCAACAGTTTTCATAAATGATTTAGGGAGGGTATAAAAGGGATACTAAGAGCTGTGGTGGCGCAGTGGTTAGAATGCAGTATGCAGGCTAATTCTGCTGACTGCCAGCAGTTTGATTCTCACCAGTTCAACATTGTCTCAGCCTTCCAACCTTCCAAGGGCAGTAAAATGAGGACCCAGATTGTTGGGGGCAATATGCTGACTCTATAAACCGCTTAGAGAGGGATGCAAAGCACTGTGAGGTAGTATATAAGTCTAAGTGCTATTGCTATTGCTACTTATCTAACCTGTAGATGGCACAAGGGGGATTGCTAGCAAACTCAGAAGATAAATTCAAGGTTCAAAAAAAATATTGATAGGATTGAACATTGGGTTGTATCCAACAAAATGCTCTTCAGTGGCAAGAAATATAAGGTTCTGCATTTGTATACAAAAGAAAAATCAGATGCACCAGTACAAAACAGGCATGACCTGGCTTAACAGCAGTACTTGTGAGAGGGAAGGTAGATCACAGATTAAGCATGAGCTAGCAGTGTCCTGCACCTGCCAAAAGAGCCAAAATATTTGGGCTGTATTAATAGAGGCAAAGTACCCAGAAAAGAAGAGATAGTTCCATTTATAGCTGTACTGATTAAACTGTACCTGGTAGACTGGGTCCAGTTTTAGTTGCCTCAATACAAGAAGGAGACTGATAAACTGGACAGAGTGCAGAGAGAATTAACAAAGATGACAAGGAGCTTGAAGGTTAAATCCTGTACAAATGATTAAAGGAACGGCCTTTGTTAGTCTGAAGAAGAGAAGGCTAAGTGCTCCATCACTGGAAGTTTTTTTTTTTCTAACAAAGGTTGAATAGCTATTTGTCTGGGATGTTTTGAGGATTCCTGCCCTGAGCAAGGGGTCGGAACAAAAGACCACCAAGGTCCATTCCAATTTTATAACTCTTTTGTTTGTTTGTTGCCTTTTTTGATGCTTTAAAATATGGAAGGACAGTAACCCAAGCATTTTGTTTGTAAATGGGGTTGTACTCCATGGTATTTGTTTGGAAGTATAAAATTTGTCTCAGCCTCCTGTATTAAGTTCTAATGTGTGCTATGGAGTATGCCTCAAGGACTTTCTTCTATCTGAGCTCTAAATGCTCTACAAATGTTAGTAATGCAATGCCTCCTTCCTTCTGAGCATAGATATTTACGGTTGTCTGGAAGCTGTACAACTCCATTTGCCATAGTTTCAATTATTGTACATTCCCATTAGTACTAATATTCTCATTCAAATTGTTCATTTCTCTTGTCACATGAGCCAAGATCTTAGGCTTCTGCTATGTTAATTTCCCCCCCTTACAACTTGGGGTTACATCATTACTAAGAAAATTATGCAATTATGCAGCAAAATGAAAAAAAGAAAAAGAAAAAGATGTGGTGTACCTGAAAGCTGGAATTTCTCAGGAAAATGATGTCAATAATACCTACAACCAGAGTTGCCCAACTTCAGAACTGAAAAATACAAGGCCAAAAATATTTACCCATGGAAAGGGCAGGAAAAAGAAGTACCAAAAGTAGGGACTGCAATTTAATGTTAACCAGAGCAATCAGCTGCTATAGTAGATTCATCTTAGTGCACAATACAGAGTTTGATCTAGCTGTGCTATATTATATTCTATGCTTGGAGTCATCAGCTGAATTGGAGCCTGCAAGGTTAGTTAAAATGTACCAAGTTGAATGTTTGGAAATCTACTAAGGTTCTGTCACCGAGTCTCTCACTTTGGTTCCTTCCTTCACAGAGTGCCTTTCTCATCCTTGGCACTCCAGCTATGATTTGATAGTTTAGTAAAAGTGATTATTCAAAACAGCGCATTTCAGCACAGAAGCTGTCATGGCCCCATCGGAATTGAATCTACAGAGAAAGAGCCAAACCTGGGGCCGACGGAGGTCGAGGAGGCAGCCTTGTTGGCTCTGGAGGAACGCGGGGAGGAGCAGAACGAGGCAGCCCCAGGTCCCTCGGGTCTAGGACGGCTTGCCAGCAGGGAAGAACATTGGCAAGACGACTGAGGGAGGGGGGAAGAGAGGGCAGGCAGTGGAGATGAGGAGCAACGGAGCTCAGGCAATGAGCAAGGACCACTTGCCAAGTGTGGAGAGTGGAGAGGAGGTGGGAGCAGCACAGGCCAGCTCCCCACCCCTTTTCACAAGGCACACCTGGGGGCCGAGACTTAAGGAGACACTGTAGGGAGGGGCGCTTGTCAGGAACAAGCACTGAATTTGTGGAATTTTGTGTGCCGTTGCTGACGTCTGGAGTTTGTTGGACTTCTTACCTTATTGCTGCCTTGTTCCTTTGCCTCACTGGACTTCTTGCCTTGAAGCCATCGTGCTAACAGCGTTTTGCTGAACTACTCGCAGCCAGAGGCTGCTGGAGGTGTGTGTCTGAGCACTTTGCTCTGGGACTTGCCATAAATGTGGGAGCATTTGGGGGAAAGTTGGAGCAATAAAGGGGAGTTCGAACTATCCGTTGGCTGTGTTGCCTCCGTGCCTTGCCCTGAGTCATCACAGAAGCTTCACATAAACTTGCAATTAAAAATCTAGGAATAGTTCCCTTTTCATGCAAAGTGTTATGGTTTTCTCCTATACAGGTAGTCCTCGACTTACAACAGTTCATTTAGTGACTGTTCAAAGTTACAACGGCATTGAAAAAAAATACAACCGTTTTTCATACTTACGACCATTGCAGCATCCTCATAGTCATGCGGCCAAAATTTGGACACCTGGCAACAGACTCCTATTTATGACAGTTGCAGTGTCCTGGGGTCCTGTGATCCCCTTTTGCGACCTTCTGGCAAGCAAAGTCAATGGGGAAGCCAGATTCACTTAATAGCTGTGGCAAGAAAAGTCGTAACATGGGACAAAATTCACTTAAGAACAGTCTGACTTAGCAACAAAAATGTAGGGCTCTAGAATAGAATAGAATAGAATAGAATAGAATAGAATAGAATAGAATAGAATAGAATAGAATAGAATTTTTTTATTCGCCAAGTGTGATTGGACACACAAGGAATTTGTCTTGGTGCATATGCTCTCAGTGTGCATAAAAGAAAAGATACATTCATCAAGGTACAACATTTACAACACAATTGATGATCAATATATCAATATAAATCATAAGGATTGCCAGCAACAAGTTATAGTCATACAGTCATAAGTGGAAAGAGATTGGCGATGGGAACTATGAAACGATTAATAGTAGTGCAGATTCAGTAAATAGTCTGACAGTGTTGAGGGAATTATTTGTTTAGCAGAGTGATGGCCTTCGGGAAAAAACTGTTCTTGTGTCTAGTTGTTCTGGTGTGCAGTGCTCTATAGCGTCGTTTTGAGGGTAGGAGTTGAAACAGTTTATGTCCAGGATGCGAGGGATCTGCAAATATTTTCACAGCCCTCTATTGTGGTTCTGTAAGTCAAGAACTACCTGTATTGAGTTTCAGATGGGGGAACATCCTCTCAGGATTGCTTAGAGTCTTCCATTCTCTGCCTGATCAAGTGGCAGCACGTAGCTCTGGAAAAGGAAGAAACACAAAGAATTTGCTAAATTAGTTTTATTGCAATGCATTAAAAGAGTCTGAAAGCCGCTGCATTCTAATGTGATGAAAATGATTTATTGTTATTCTTAATGTTGACAGGTAGTTGAGAGGCACATTGATGTATCTATCCAACATCCATAGTAAAAATAAAGATTTGGATATCCAGCATTGATAGGCTAAATTTGTCCTAATATCACAGGTTTAGGAGGGTTGGATTACCAGCTTCCAGATGCTCAAGACAATCGATTTGAGGGTGCAGACCATTTTCACACTATGGTGCCATGATAAAGTACCTTTATGCACCTGTGAGTTGCTACAAAAGGGTGAGCAGTTTGCAACCTTTGGTGGTTTGCAACCAAGACAATGTGCTGAGAAGTTGCATAGAATTTAGAATGGAAAAGACCACTGTTTGTAATATAGGTTGGAATGTATTTCTGGTAACTGAACTGCTTCTCAACGTAATCTGTCATTGTGGTCATGAAAAGATAGGCGTAGTTCATGTCTGAAAGAGATTTTTCAAATACATTGAATTCAATTGCTCAGAGAATGCTGGGCATTTGAACTAGGTCCTGGCAGCATGTTATCACAAGTAAGTATTTGGAAGACTGCAGTCACTTTGATTCATTGGCCTCAAAGGTACTCTTCAGAACTAACTTGGCAGGCTTCTTTTTATTGTTCAATAAGATGACTGTTCCCTCAAGGATCATTATACTCTCATTGTGACTTTTTTTAAAAGAAACTTGTGAACTATTTTAGGAACAATGGAATAATCCAGCGGCGTTACACATATATGCAGAAGCACTATTCAGAAAATGTGAACGGAGCAACATGTCTTTGCAATGTATACTGGTATATAAACCAACCTGCCTTCCACTGAGGACCTGTATACTATTGCATGAGTCAAAAAGAGGGCTGTGAAAATATTTACAGACCCCTCACATCCTGGACATAAACTGTTTCAACTCCTACCCTCAAAATGATGCTATAGAGCATTGTACACCAGAACAACTAGACACAAGAACAGTTTCTTCCCCAAATGCCATCACTCTGCTAAACAAATAATTTCCTCAACACTGTCAAACTATTTACTAAGTCTGCACTATTATTAATCTTCTCATCATTCCCATCACCCATCTCCTTTCACTTATGACTGTATGACTGTAACTTTGTTGCTTGTATCCTTACGATTTGTATTGATATTGTTTCCTGATTGCTTATTTGTACCCTATGACTGTTATTCAGTGTTGTACCTTAGAATTCTTGATGAACTTTCCTTTTATGTACACTGAGAGCATATGCACCAAGACAAATTCCTTGTGTGTCCAATCACACTTGGCCAATAAAGAATTCTATTCTATTCTATTCTATTCATACATCCTGTTCTTTCTTCAGAGATCATGTGTGGTTTTGACACTGGGGTCTTTTCACACTGTGTCACTGCTATGGATAGCTGCCATTCCCTTTCCCCCCCCTTCCTAGCAATTGTCAAACAGGTGCTGGGTCTGCTTTATCAAATCAATTTAATGTCGGTCTGTTGGTTGCAACAGAATTGACCTGCTGGCCTGATGTTGTGGGATGAGAGAAAGTGACTAGGCCAAAGATATCCAGGCAGCTTTCATGTCTAAGGTAGGACTAAAATTCAAAGTTTTCTGGTTTCTAATCTGAACACTTAACCATTAGACAGCTGGCCCTCTTTCCACTATGATCCTTGCATAAAATCCTCAGGTTTTTTTAAAAAATAAAAATATATATTGCCCTGCCTTTCTTCAGAGGAAAATACATGGAAGTTAGGAATAGTAACCTTTAGCATCATGCCTCTCTCTTTAGATGTTCCTTCCTGTGAAGCAATAGATATTGGTATATTTTTTTCCTCAATGATAGCGTATCATTTTCCATCCCCCAAAACTCAGTGATAACACAAACCTGTTTACAATGACAAATAAAGTCATTTGTGGTCAGTTGAGTTGCTAGGAACTAGTTCATAATCATGCCTTTAAGAAAGTGCAGGAATGTTGAACAGCATTTGGGAATCTCTGCTGTCTATTAGCACCTCAAATCCTGAAGTACAGGTAGTGCTTCACTTACAAGAATTTGCTTAGTGACTATTCAAAGTTACAACTGTACTGAAAAAAAGGAACTTATGACCATTTTTACACTTACGACCATTGTAGCATCCCCATAGTCAGTGATCAATATTGAAATGCTTGGCAACTTCATATTTACGACACTTGCAGGGTCCCAGGCTCATATGATCCCCTTTTACAACCTTCTGACAAGCAAAGTCAATGGGGAAGCCAGATTTACTTAACAAACATGTTACTAATTTAATAACTGTGGCAAGAAAAATCATAAAATGGGGCAAAGTTCACTTAGCAACACACTCACTTAGCAACAGAAATGTTGGACTCAGTTGTAGTCATAAATCGAGGACTACCTGTGTTCCTGAACATAGTAGTTGCTCAAACTTGCAATCTGTCAGACTTCACAACTTCACTTGGCTATAAATCATAGCTCTCCATATACTTAAACTTGATGGAAGAATCCCAGGTACCTCTCAACTAGACTAGAATCCTGGAGAAGAATGAAGCCTTAAACACAGCAGCTGACTGCACAGAACTCAGACATATATTGTATATTTATACTTCTGGGTTTAAACCTAGGGTTTTTTATTCCACCCATTTTAATGCATATTTAACAAGATAGAATAGAATAGAATAGAATAGAATAGAATAGAATAGAATAGAATAGAGTAGAGTAGAGTAGAGTAGAGTAGAGTAGAGTAGAGTAGAGTAGAGTAGAGTAGAGTAGAATAGAATAGAATAGAATAGAATAGAATAGAATAGAATAGAATAGAATAGAATAGAATAGAATAGTGGAAGGGACCTTGGAGGTCTTCTAGTCCAACCCCCTGCTTAGGCAGAAAACCCTACACCACTTCAGACAAATGGTTATCCAATCTTTTCTTAAAAACTTCCAGTGTTGGAGCATTCACAACTTCTGGAGGCAAGTTGTTACACTGATTAATAGTTCTGTCAGGAAATGTCTCCTTAATTCTAAGTTGTTTCTCTCCTTGATTAGTTTCCAGCCATTGCTTCTTGTCCTACCCTCAAGTGCTTTTGAGAATAGCTTGACTCCCTCTTCTTTGTGGCAGCCCCTGAGTTATTGGAACGCTGGTCTCATGTCACCCCTAGTCCTTCTTTTCACCAGACAAGACATACCCAGTAGTGGCCTTGGGCAGTTGAGATGGGTTTATGGCTCCTTCTAGCCTTCTCTAGCCCTCTCTAGTTTGGGAACTACTCATTTACACTTTACCAACAGGCTTGAAGTAATCAATAAGCAAAATATGGACGTGGCTAGGTAACCAAGGAAAAGGAAGGCACCACAAAGATGTTTTTCCCCAGCTCTCATGCCTTTATCTTTCACTGCCACACTCCTTAGTTTTCAGCACACATTGAATCTTAATGTCTTGTCAGTTAATCAATAGAAGAGCTGACAAGCACCATTGTTGATCTGGGCTTCGGGCATCCGTTGGTATATTTCTTCTTAGATACTCAGCCGTAACATATCATTCCCCATTCTCCAAACAGCCCATGACAACACAAACCTGTTACAATGGAGATTGTTTTCCAGAAGTTTTATTTTCTTAGTATTTTTGTGAATGGAAAAACTAACTTGCCCTAGCACACTCATCGCAAGAGCACCAGAAACATATTCTTGTCTACTGAGAACATGGCATGCATTTCTTTAAGTGAGGCTTCTTCCATCTTAACATTCAGTTCCTTGTTTTTCAAAATAATTGAATCAGATTTTATCTCTTGCTAAACTGTGTATCTCCCAGCTGAAACTTCTCACCCCATTCCTGTAAGTTATTGAAGCCAGAAGGTTGTTTTACACAAATAATTTTTTTTTTAGTATCTGTAAATCAACAAAAGTAGTCTCTCTCACACACATACAGTACATGGGGGTTGGCAGGAGAATTGTGAAATAAGGGAGCTCTGCGAAGACAGGTGATGAAACCTGTCAAGATACCATCAAATTGCTACTCCAAGGCAGGGAAGCAAGGCTGGTTCTGTGCAAACCTAGGAGACTTCTGGGAGAGGAAATTTGGGGGTTTTAGTCATTCATCCCATAGGGGTCTGCCCTATGGATTCAGGAGTGAGACAAACTGAACACTAAAGGACACCCAAAAGAGGGAAAATTCACTCTTTCACATTTATGAAAGAAAACTCCTATTACTGCCTATAATTCCTCTTTTCTCAGTACTTTGTATAAACCAGTGGCTTGCACAAACAAACATTATTCTTTAGCTTTTGGATTTAATGGAATTGTTAGGATATTTTTGAGATTTGGGAAGACACCTTTGGCTATCCAACTAGTAAAAGATATCTTGATGGATAACGTATCAGCATCATAAACTGTCACATTAGAGACTAGGCACCCCATCCACCTGCTTGAATTAAGACATTAGAAATCCAGCACCAGTTAAAAAGAATGGAGCTAGGATTTGAGCGGAAAGTGTGTGTGGGGGGGGGGGGAACTGGAGAAAAAGAAACCATTTTTAAATATGAAATTGGAGAAAGAAAAAACCTTTAAAAGGATTAAATTAGAGCTGGGGAAAGAAGGAGCATGACTACCAAGTAGAAAAGGAGGGACTGAAAAATGGAATATCTTCTATTGCATCTAGTCCAACGTTCCCAACAGTTTCTATAGAAAAGCGCACTTTTCCAGAATACAATGGCAGGGTCTTGACTACTTTGTGCAACATGGTTGTACTCTATAGATGAATGGAAGTGATGGTAGCCACTAGATGCTCCACCACCTATACCTCAGAACAAGGTAAAGCATGACCCCACCTCTTTATCCCGCCAAAAGATGCATTGCAGTTCTTGTACAACCACCGGGAGTATCTCCTCTGCATTTCACTTCACACATTGTTTAGAGAGAAGACTGCACGGCAAATGGTCAGTTTCAGTTCTCCAGATGCAGAAGACCCAATAGCTGAACTGTCATCACTAGAACCTTGTGTGTTCCCGACTATATTGACCAAAAGAGAACTAGCTCGCTACTGCATAATTGATGTACATTGGTGAAACATGGAGTCAACGTGTTTGTTTGCTTTAATCACAAGTTACTCTGAACTTGTGAGATGCCCAAATGCAGTGCTGGAGGAAAAGAAGAAAAAGCAACTAGCAGGAAATCCTGAATTGTGCAATTTGCCAGACCTATCTCATTTGTGTAATTTTCTCCACTGGGCATGTGTGTATGTGACTTGCCGAAGAGGAACAGCAGCAAAGTCAGGAGAAAAATCACTTACCTTGCCTACAGTTCAATAGTGACTTAAAAGAGATGCAATAACTAATCATGGAGAATAACAAATGGGGATTACAAATGTTATAAAAGCATTGTTTTGTATAGACTTAAGGATGATCAGATAGCCCTTCAATAGTCGAAAAAAACCCCAAAGTTCTATGTTCCAAGATGGTTGTGGAGCTTATTACAGTTCTTCCCGCTTTGAATTTACAAAAAATTCAATTATCAAAATTACTCGCTTTACACAAAAGGAAAAAACAATCCAACCTATCAAAAACGGCACTACAAAAAACAGATTAGAAACACAAGTTAAAATAGGGAAGAAAATGGTATGTGAACACTGTCTACCCTAGACGAGTTCAAATCACCAGGACTGGATGGATTACACCCCAGGGTTCTGAAGGAACTGGCAGACGTGATCTCAGAACCACTGAACTATATCTTTCAAAGATCCTGGAGCACAGGGGAGCTGCCAGAGGACTGGAAAAGAGCTGATGTAGTTCCCATCTTCAAAAAAGGAAAAAAAACAGATCCAGGAAACTACAGACCTATCAGCCTGACCTCAATACCGGGGAAGATTCTGGAAAAGATAATCAAGCAACGAATCACCGAACACCTAGAAGCAAACAAAGTAATAACCAAAAGCCAACATGGGTTTGTCAAAAACAGATCATGCCAGACTAATCTTATCGCATTCTTTGACAAAATGACAAAATTAGTAGACCAGAGGAATGCTGTCGATATAATTTACTTGGACTTCAGTAAAGCATTTGATAAAGTAGACCATAACCTACTACTAGATAAAGTAGAAAAATGTGGGTTAGACAGCACCACCACCAGATGGATTCGTAACTGGCTGACCAACCGCACTCAACGTGTAGTCCTCAACGGAACTACATCCACATGGAGGGAAGTATGCAGTGGAGTACCCCAAGGCTCTGTTTTAGGCCCAGTACTCTTCAACATCTTCATCAATGACTTGGACGAGGGAATAGATGGGGAACTCATCAAATTTGCAGATGACACCAAGCTGGCAGGAATAGCCAACACTCCAGAAGATAGGCTCAAGTTACAGAAAGATCTTGACAGACTTGAACATTGGGCACTATATAACAAAATGAAATTCAACAATGAAAAAAGTAAGGTTCTACATTTAGGCAAAAAAAAAAAATGCACAGGTACCGTATATGTGGTACCTTGCTCAATAGTAGTACCTGTGAGAGGGATCTTGGAGTCCTAGTGGATAACCATTTAGATATGAGCCAGCAGTGTGCAGCAGCTGCTAAAAAAGCCAACACAGTTCTGGGCTGCATAAACAGAGGAATAGAATCAAGATCACGTGAAGTGTTAGTACCACTTTATAATGCCTTGGTAAGGCCTCACTTGGAATATTGCATCCAGTTTTGGTCGCCACGATGTAAAAAAGATGTTGAGACTCTAGAAAGAGTGCAGAGAAGAGCAACAAAGATGATTAGGGGACTGGAGGCTAAAACATATGAAGAACGGTTGCAGGAACTGGGTATGTCTAGTTTAATAAAAAGAAGGACTAGGGGAGACATGATAGCTGTGTTCCAATATCTCAGGGGTTGCCACAAAGAAGAGGGAGTCGGGCTGTTCTCCAAAGCACCTGAGGGTAGAACAAGAAGCAATGGGTGGAAATTGATCAAAGAAAGAAGCAACTTAGAACTAAGGAGAAATTTCCTGACAGTTAGAATAATTAATAAGTGGAACGACTTGCCTTCAGAAGTTGTGAATGCTCCAACACTGGAAATTTTTAAGAAAATGTTGGATAACCATCTGACTGAGATGGTGTAGAGTTTCCTGCCTGGGCAAGGGGTTGGACTAGAAGGCCTCCAAGGTCCCTTCCAACTCTGTTGTTATGTTATGTTATGAATTATTCTGCAATTTTCTACTGATGCTTTTTCACCAAAAAGTAAAATTTATATCTATAACCCAATTTATTTATTTATTTATTTATTTATTTATTTATTTATTTATTTATTTATTTATTTAATCAAATTTTTATACCGCCCTTCTCCCGAAGGACTCAGGGCGGTTCACAGCCAACTAAAACCACAATAATAAATATAATAAAACAATAATTAAAAAACCTATCAAATATGGCCAATTTAAAATATATATAAAACAATAAAACCCAGTTAAAATTTAAAACCCCAATAGTAACATATAAAATTCTAAAATCCTATGCCAGTCCTGCTTGAAGAAATAGATACGTCTTCAGCTCGCGGCGAAAGGTCTGAAGGTCGGGAAGTTGACAAAGTCCCGGGGGAAGTTCGTTCCAGAGGGTAGGAGCCCCCACAGAGAAGGCCCTTCCCCTGGGGGTCGCCAGCCGCATTGCTTGGCCGATGGCACCCTGAGGAGTCCCTCTCTGTGAGAGCGCACGGGTCGGTGGGAGGCAAACAGAAGCAGCAGGCGGTCCTGTAAATAACCCGGTCCTAAGCCATGGAGCACTTTAAAGGTGGTAACCAATACCTTGAAGTGTACCCGATAGACCACAGGCAGCAAGTGCAGCTTGCGCAGGAGTGGTGTTACATGGGAGCCACGAGCGGCCCCCTCTATCACCCGCGCAGCTGCATTCTGGACTAACTGGAGTCTCCGGGTGCTCTTCAAGGGGAGCCCCATGTAGAGAGCATTGCAGTAGTCCAAGCGAGATGTAACAAGAGCATGAGTGACCGTGCATAAGGCATCCCGGTCAAGAAAGGGGCGCAACTGGCGGATCAGGCGAACCTGATGAAAAGCCCTCCTGAAGACGGTCGTCAAATGGTCTTCAAAAGACAACAGGGCCGGGATAGCTCAGGCCATTAAGAAGCCTGTTATTAGAACACAGAGCCTGCAATTACTGCAGGTTCAAGCCCGGCCCAAGGTTGACTCAGCCTTCCATCCTTTATAAGGTAGGTAAAATGAGGACCCAGATTGTTGGGGGGGCAATAAGTTGACTTTGTAAAAAATATACAAATAGAATGAGACTATTGCCTTATACACTGTAAGCCGCCCTGAGTCTTCGGAGAAGGGCGGGATATAAATGTAAACCAAACCAAAAACAAAAACCGTCCATCCAGGAGGACGCCTAAGTTGCGCACCCTCTCCATTGGGGCCAATGACTTGCCCCCAACAGTCAGCTGCGGCTGCAGCTGACTGTACCGGGGTGCTGGCATCCACAGCCACTCCGTCTTGGAGGGATTGAGCCTGAGCCTGTTTCTCCCCATCCAGACCCGCACGGCTTCCAAACACTGGGACAGCACTTCGACAGCTTCATTGGGGTAGCCTGGGGTGGAAAAGTACAACTGCGTATCTTCAGCGTACAGTTGGTAACTCACCCCAAAACCACTGATGATCTCACCCAGCGGCTTCATATAGATGTTGAACAGGAGAGGCGAGAGAATCGACCCCCACACCCCACACGTGAGGCACCTCGCGGTCAATCTCTGCCCCCCTGCCAACACCGTCTGCGACCGGTCAGAGAGATAGGAAGAGAACCACCAATAAACGGTGCCTCCCACTCCCAAACTCCCCAACCGGTGCAGCAGGATACCATGGTCGATGGTATCAAAAGCCGCTGAGAGGTTTAACAGGACCAGGGCAGAGGAATAACCCCTGTCCCGAGCCCTCAAGAGATCATCAACCAATGCGACTAAAGCTGCCTCTGTGCTATACCCAGGTCGGAAACTGGACTAGAACAGGTCTAGATAGACAGTTTCATCCAGGTATTGGGGTAACTGACATGCCACCACACTCTCTACAACCTTCGCCACAAAACGAAGATTGGAGACTGGACGATAATTTCCTAAAACAGCCGGGTCCAGGGAAGGCTTCTTGAGGAGGGGTCTCACCACCGCCTCTTTCAAGGCGGAAGGAACAACCCCTTCCAACAAAGAAGCATTGATAATCCCCCGGAGCCAGCCTCGTGTCACCTCCTGCATGGCCAGCATCAACCAGGAGGGACACGGGTCCAATGAACAAGTGGTGGCATTCATCCTCCCAGTAACCTGTCCATGTCGTCAGGAGCCACAGGGTAAAACCGATCCCAAATAATCTCAACAAGACGAGTCTCTAACACCTCACCTGGATCTACCCAATTTTGATCCATACCATCCCAAAGCTGAGTGATTTT
Organism: Ahaetulla prasina; assembly: GCF_028640845.1. Lineage (NCBI taxonomy): Eukaryota > Metazoa > Chordata > Lepidosauria > Squamata > Colubridae > Ahaetulla > Ahaetulla prasina. The sequence continues at coordinate 304,831,264 of NC_080539.1, read as the reverse complement.
ATCGTGCAGATACATACTAAAATCCTCAGCTCGTCCCTGTAGGGGGTCATCCCGCTCCTCCTGTTGAAGAAGAGAGCGGGTCACCCGAAACAGGGTGGCCGGGCCGTTATCTGCCGATGCAATGAGGGTGGAAACGTAGGAACGCTTAGCCTCCCTCAAAGCCACTAGGTAGGTCTGAATATATGACCTAACTAGTGTTCGGTCGGCTTCCATATGGCTGGATCTCCAAGCACTCTCTACGCGTCTTTTCCGGCGCTTCATCTCCCTCAGCTCCTCGGAAAACCAAGGAGCCGAGGGAGGTCTGCGCCGGGTCAGAGGCCGCAAAGGCACGACACGGTCCAAAGTGCCGACCGCAGCCTGAGACTAGCTCTTCGGCCGTGCCGTGGGCCAGATCCTCAGGGAACGGCCCAAGCTCCATCAGAAACCTCTCCGGGTCCATTAGGCGCCTGGGACGGAACCAACGCATTGGTCCCATCTCCCTGCAGTGGTGAGTGGCGGTCCGAAAGTCCAGACGAAGGAGAGAATGATCTGACTATGACAGTGGCTCAATCCCTAAATCTCCTAAATCCAGATCATTCAACCACTGCCCAGAGATAAAAATCAAATCCAGTGTGCCTCCCCCAATGTGAGTAGGGCCGCTAACTACTTGAGTCAGGTCCATGGCCGTCATGGAGGCCATGAACTCCCGAGCTGTCGTAGATGCCACACCGGTCAATGGCAAGTTGAAATCCCCCATGACCATAAGTCTGGGGGTCTCAACCGCCACCCCGACAAGCACCTCCAACAACTTAGGCAGGGCTGTTGTCACGCAGCAAGGAGCCAGGTACGTGATCAACAAGCCCACCTGAATCCTACGACCCCATTTCACAAAGAGGGATTCACAACCGGATATCTGAGGTACAGTGGTCTCCCTCGGTTCTAGACTCTCCTTAATAAAAACCGCCACCCCCCCACCCCTACCTTGGGCCCTCGGCTGATGGAATGCTCGGAAACCTGGTGGGCACATCTCGACAAGGGGAACCCCCCCTTCCGTGCCCAACCAGGTCTCCGTAATGCCCATAATGTCCGCGGCCCCCTCCTGTATAAGATCAGAGGGGCTTTATTCACCACGGACCATGCATTACACAACATCAGCCGAAGGTCCAAGTTCTGAGGAAACTGGCCACTCGGGGAATGGGAGAAGCCTGAGGGGCCGGAGCGGGCGACTGCTTTCAAACAGCGGGCATGCCCCCCCAGAAATTGATATGGCCCCCCGCTTCCACCATATCTGCCCCTCCCACTTACCGTGCCAATAGAACTACCCTCATAAACTGGAACATAACCCTCTCCCATTACCTTCGGACCAGTTGGAATAACGCCGCAAGCAGACGCAGGAACTGGACCCCTCCCTGACGGGATACCCCCATCACCCGTCCTTACCCTCCCCCCCTTTAAAAAATCCCTATTTAAAAAAACCCAAAGATTCTTCCTAGATGCATGCCACCTCTCTGGGTCACAAAACCCGTCAATAAGGCCGGCCCTCGGTAATGTGGAGGGCCATTCCTGCGAGGCGGGGGAGCCTCGCAGGCGCAAGAGTTTGTGTGGCGAATATCGCATGGCATCGGCAGATAGAATTTAATAGGTCTGCAAAATTCACTTCTACAAACAGTAATAAAAGCAAATGATTGAGATTCTAAAAGAGGAAATAAATGGATTCCATAGCAGCTAATATTTTTTCCCCTCTTTTCAAAAAAATCTGCCACACAGATAAATCACAAAACAAAGTGGAGCCGTTGTCAGGCCTCTAGGTTTTAGTGACTATGGGTTAGATTATTCATTATCTTCGACATATACATTTGGGACTATCTAGTGTGAATTCTATCTACTGTAAGTCAGTACTTCAGACTGAGTAATAGGTGACTGAGATATGGCCTGGCGTTCACCTATTATAAAAATACAGATGGTCCTCGACTTACAACAGTTCATTTAGTGACTGTTTGAAGTTACAACAGTACTGAAAAACTGATTTATGAACATTTTTCACACTTATGATCATTGCAATATCCCCATAGTCACATGAATAAAATTTAGACACTTGACAAGTACGGTGTCCCAGGGTCATGTGGAAACTTCTGACAAGCAAAGTCAATGGGGAAGCCAGATTCACTTAACAACCATGTTACTAACTTAACTGCAATGATTCATTTAACAACTGTGGCAAGAAAGAACGTAATATAGGGCAAAAATCATTTAACAACTGTCTCCCTTAGTAGCAGAAATTTTGGGCTCAGTTGTGGTTGTAAGTCGAAGACTACCTGTAATAAAACTATGTTGCATTCATATTATTCTGCTTACAATAATCCCACCAGTGGTCTCATTTCCCTAATTTATTATTAATCATATTCATATACTTACATAAAAATGACAATTATATATTTCGGTTCCAAACCCATTTTCCTTGTGGTTTTCTTCATAAACTCTGAATATCTGAATCAGATATGTCCAGAATTTTTGTCAGTTCAGCTTTTCCACCAGGGGGACAGATAAATCTATTATTTCATCTCTGCAAGATTTTTTTTTTTAATATATGGAGTCATTTCAATTGATCTGAAAGAATTACTGTGTCAAATAATAGGCCAGGAAGTAGTGGCTAAAAATAATATTTGATTTGAAAATTGGCATTCTTTAGTAAATTTGCAACTCTCTCAACTTCTCTAATTGCCATTTTTGTGGGTTGCCATGGTTTCCAGCTTATAGGCAGGTTGTGTCATGGGAGCTGTTGATGCCTAGCATCATGGCCTTGGTTACCTTGGTGATGTTTTTCTCTATTGTGGGGCTATGGCTAGTTGCCCAGCTTCCATTTTCCCAGCCAGTAATTTGCTTAATTACATTTAGAGAAATTATGTGTTCATCACTGGATATAACCTGGAAAGCATCATCTCCAAAAAAAATATGTTTTTAAATGTTCATCTTCAGGAATTGATTCTTTCTATTGTTCCTCCCCCTTTCATGGATTACTGCCTTGTTGTGGCGAAGGGGCTTGCGTAGCTCAATGAAGCTATGAGCTATGCCATGCAGGGACACCCAAGACAGACAGGTCATAGCAGAGAGTTCTGACAAAACGTAATCCACTGGAGAAGGAAATGGCAACCCACTCCAGTATTTTTGCCATGAAAACCCCATGGACAGTACAAAAAGGAAAAAAGTTATGATGCCGGAAGATGAGCCCCTCAGGTCAGAAGGTGTCCAATATGCCACTGGGGAAGAGCGGAGGGCTAGTACTAGTAGCGCCAGAAAGAATGAAGCGACTGGGCCAAAGCCGAAAGGACGCTCAGCTGTGGATGTATCTGGTGGTGAAAGGAAAATCCGATGCTGTAAAGATTTTTTCTCCATAGGAACCTGGAATGTAAGATCCATGAATCAAGGCAAGCTGGATGTGGTCAAACAAGAGATGACAAGACTGAACATCGACATCTTAGGAATCAGCGAACTAAAGTGGATAGGAATGGGCGAATTTAATTCAGATGACTATCAGGTATACTACTGTGGGCAAGAATCCCTCAGAAGAAATGGAGTGGCCTTCATAATCAATAAAAAAGTAGGAAAAGCAATACTGGGATACAATCCCCAAAATAACAGAATGATCTCAGTCCGAATCCAAGGCAAACCATTCAATATCACAGTAGTTCAAGTCAAGTCACCCCAACCACTGGTGCTGAAGAAGATGAAATCGACCGGCTCTATGAAGCCCTACAGCACCTGATAGAATTAACACCAAAAAATGATGTCCTTATCATCATGGGAGATTGGAATGCTAAAGTAGGAAGCCAAAAGATAACTGGAATAACAGGCAAGTATGGCCTTGGAGTACAAAATGAAGCAGGGCACAGGCTGATAGAATTTATTTATTTTTATTTATTTTATTTATTTATTTTGTCACAACAGTATACACAAGCATCAATATAAAACAACAACACATCATATAAGCATATATATAAGCAAAAGTATGCAATAACTATATTAATCTGATATAATTCTGTCAAGATAATACAATGGTCATAGCAAACACTCTTTTCCAACAACCTAAGAGACGACTCTACACATGGACATCACCAGATGGTCAACACAGAAATCAGATTGACTATGTGCTTGCAACCAAAGATGGAGCAGCTCTATACAGTCAGTAAAAACAAGACCAGGAGCTGACTGTGGCTCAGATCATGAGCTGCTTCTTGCAAAATTTAGGCTTAAACTAAAGAAAGTAGGGAAAAGCATCAGGCCACTCAGGTATGAACTAAATCATATCCCTGATGAATATACAGTAGAGGTGACAAATAGATTTAAAGAATTAGATCTGATAGACAGAGTGCCTGATGAACTATGGACGGAGGTTCGCAACATTGTACAAGAGGTAGCAACTAAAACCATTCCAAAGAAAAAGAAATGCAAGAAAGCAAAATGGCTATCTGAGGAAGCTCTGCAAATAGCTGAGGAAAGAAGGGAAGCGAAAGGCAAGGGAGAAAGAGAAAGATACACCCAGTTGAATGCAAAATTCCAGAGAATAGCTAGAAGGGATAAGAATGCATTCTTAAATGAACAGTGCAAAGAAATAGAAGAAAACAATAGAATAGGGAGGACCAGAGATCTATTCAAGAAAATTGGAGATATGAAGGGAACGTTTCATGCAAAGATGGGCATGATAAACGACCAAAATGGCAGGGACCTAACAGAGGCAGAAGAGATTAAGAAGAGGTGGCAAAATTATGCAGAAGAACTATACAAGAATGAGCTTAACATCCCTGATAACCACAATGGGATGGTCACTGACCTTGAGCCAGACATCCTAGAATGTGAAGTCAAATGGGCCTTAGGAAATCTGAGCAACAACAAAGTTAGTGGAGGAGACAGTATTCCAGCTGAGCTATTCAAAATCTTAAAAGACGACACAGTAAAAGTGCTACAACCAGTTTGCCAGCAAATTTGGAAAACTCAACAATGGCCACAGGATTGGAAAAGGTCAGTTTACATTCCAATTCCAAAGAAAGGCAATGCCAAAGACTGTTCAACTATCACACCATTGCACTCATTTCACATGCTAGTAAGGTTATGCTTAAAATCCTACAAGCTAGGCTCCAGCAGTATGTGGATCGAGAACTATCAGAAGTACAGGCAAGGTTTCGTAGAGGCAGAGGAACTAGAAATCAAATTGCCAACATATGCTGGATCATGGAGAAAGCTAGGGAGTTCCAGAAAAACATCTACTTCTGCTTCATTGACTATGCTAAAGCCTTTGATTGTGTGGATCACAACAAATTGTGGCAAGTTCTTAAAGAGCATCTTATTTGTTCTTAAAGACCATCTTATTTGTCTCTTGAGAAACCTGTATGCGGGTCAAGAAGCAACAGTGAGAACTGGACACGGAACCACTAATTGGTTCAAAATTGGGAAAGGAGTCCAGCAAGGCTGTATACTATCACCCTGCCTATTTAACTTATATGCAGAACACATCATGAGAAAGGCGGGGCTAGATGAATCAAAAATTGGAATTAAGATTGCTGGAAGAAATATCAACAACCTCAGATATGCAGATGATACCACTCTAATGGCAGAAAGCGAAGAGAAACTAAAGAGCCTCATGATGCGGGTGAAGGAGGAGAGTGCAAAAGTTGGCTTGAAACTCAACATTAAGAAAACTAAAATCATGGCATCCGGCCCTCTCACTTCCTGGCAGATAGATGGTGAAGAAATGGAGGTAGTGACAGATTTTATTCTCCTGGGCTCCAAGATCACCGCAGATGGGGACTGCAGCCAAGAAATTAAAAGACGCTTGCTCCTGGGGAGGAAAGCTATGGCAAATCTAGACAGCGTACTAAAAAGCAGAGATATCACCCTGCCAACAAAGGTGCATATAGTCAAGGCTATGGTTTTCCCAGTTGCAATGTATGGCTGTGAAGTTTGGACCATAAGAAAGGCTGAGCGCCAAAGAATTGAGGCCTTTGAACTCTGGTTCTGGAGAAGACTCCTGCGAGTCCCTTGGACTGCAAGGCAAACAAACAAGTCAGTTCTAGAGGAGATCAACCCTGACTGCTCTTTAGAAGGACAGATCCTGAAGATGAAACTGAAATACTTTGGCCACCTAATGAGAAAGAAGGACTCACTGGAAAAGAGCCTAATGCTGGGAAAGATTGAGGACAAAAGAAGAACGGGACGACAGAGAACGAGGTGGCTGGATGGAGTCACTGAAGCAGTAGGCATGAGTTTAAATGGACCTCTACCAGAGGATGGTAGAGGACAGGAAGGCCTGGAGGAACATTGTCCATGGGGTCGCGATGGGTCGGACACGACTTCGCAACTAACAACAACAAATTGTTCCTCCCTCTTTTTTTTGAACAAGCATTGATTCAAATGATCCAAAACTTTTTCAGTCAAAACTTCACCCATTTCGTTTCCAAAGTATAGTTGTTTTCATAAGCTAGCCACATTTCTGCTTCCTAGAAAAAAATGGTATGCAGAGCCATTCTCTACTGGGCATATAACTTGCCAAAAGAAATGATTTTTTAAAACCATCACTCTCTCAACTGGCATTTCCCAAAGTATTAGTAGTTTGATTAGAAGACCTCCAAGGTCCCTTAACACTTAACACTGTTATTCTGTTATTGTGTTAAAGTAGCCTTTTGCTCTGCCACATCTGCTTGCCCTCATCCATGAACCTGTAAAATGCATTGACTAAATTAAAAAAAATCCTAATCCTAAATTCTAAATCTACATCTAAATATTAAGAAATTATCTTCTAAGACCAACAAAGCCAAATCTGTAAATATAAAAAAGATCTTACGGAGAAAAGGAAAATATAAGGGGGGGGGGGGAAGGAAAGCAACAATCACACACACGATTTTAAATAAAATCATTACAGTGTATCGGTATCAGGGGTGAAATCCAGCAGGTTCTGACAGGTTCTGGAGAACCGGTAATGGAAATTTGAGTAGTTTGGAGAACCAGTAACAGAAATTTTGAGTAGTTTGGAGAATGGGCAAATACCACCTCTGGCTGGTCCCAGAGTGGGGTGGGAATGGAGATTTTGCAATATCCTTCCCCCAGGAGTGGGTTGGGAATGGAGTTTTTGCAATATCCTTACCCTGCCACTCCACCAAGCCACACCACACCTACCAAGCCACACCCACAGAACTGGTAGTAAAAAAAATGGATTTCATCAGTGATTAGTATAGTTAAAGTGAAAACATTATCTCCTTCATAAGTTTTTGGATTTTAGCACACGTTCATGGCACAAGGCTGGCTCTGAATTCTGGGCATTGAAATCATGCTGGCTCAGGAATTCTGGGAGTTGGTCCACAAGCCATAAAGGGGCCATAGTTCCCCACCTCTGTGCTATAGAGGGTCAAGAGCATGCAAACCAGGAACTGTTAATAGATTAACCTCATCTTGAGGACCCTTATGGTATTAGGCAAAATCTGGTTTTCACCAGTTCTGCGCATAAGTGAGATTACATGGGAGGGTCTCTCTGGGGAAATAAAACAAAGATTTAAGGGGATTCAGGGCTTTTGTCCTAAGTTTATCAGAAACTTTGTTTGCCTGTTTATGAGCTGTGTCCATTGCCTGGAGCATAACAGAATCAAGGCAGTTTACAGAAGTTAGCCAAATAACACTCCGTACATTACAAAAATCAGTGTGATAATCAATTAAAATAGTAAAATCCAAAATTAAACCCCCAAATCTGGTGGCTAAAATTTGTTTGTTATGGTACTGCTTGTTATACTTAATCTCCCAAAGTTTTGGAAAAAGCAGAATTTCCCCTGTTCTCACAAGGCCATGAGGGGAAGAGGATTGTTGTTTGAGGGAACAAGCTGTTCCAGAGTGTGCTTCCCTGTCCCATTCCCACCCCGCTTGGTGAAATTCAATTTTTTTTACTATCAGTTCTTTGGGCGTGGCTTGGTGGGTGTGGCAAGAGAAGGATATTGCAAAATCTCCATTCCCACCCCACTCTGGGGCCAGCCAGAGGTGGCATTTGCCGGTTCTCTGAACTACTCAAAATTTCCACTACCGGGTCTCCAGAACCTGTCAGAACCTGCTGAATTTCACCCTTGCTCCCCCCCACACACACACATGTACAGCAAGAGTTCTACAGGTTTTTATTCAACCCCACCCCCACCCCCCAAACAGGTCCTCGGAAAGCACTCCCATTGTGCAGGTCCAATTTCTGAGTTCGGCATAGCAAAAGTCACTGGGTTAACCAAGTCCAATGGGCACAAACAAAGTCCAGGAAAGTAGTTCACAATTCAAATGGATCAGGATACAGGACATGAGCACACAAGACATGGAACTGGGCACGTTGGTCCAGAAACACTCATCTTCGGGGCAAGATTAAGTAGGCAACGGGGTGCAGCCCTTCATGAGAGACGAGGTTGCCTCTTTATGAATAGTCTAGCTGACCGGCAGTATGCCTGCCCTATCTCCTCTCTGCTCTACGTGTTCTTGGTTCAGGATGAGGTGTGGACTCCACCTCTTCCTCATTGCTAATGGACGGCAGCTGCTCCCGGTCCTCGACTGGAGCCTTCCGGCTAACTGCTGCAACTTGCTGAGCCTCAAGCCTGTTGCTCATCCGATCGACTCAACTGAGGCTATTCCAACAGGCTAGGGCTCTCTGAGCTCCGATCATGACCAATACTTGGCTCCATGCTTTCCTCTGAAGATTCAAACTCACCCTCCTCCTCTGAACTCGCATCTGGAGAGAGGCCTGGAGGCAGATTCATAATGCAGAGAATGCTTGTCGCTGGGCCCCCTCCTACCATACTTCCTGGCTGATGGGCCAATTTTTAGCAGATGTTATAAAGAGCAAAGAGGATGTCTTGACAGAGAGAGAGGAGATCCATTACCAAAGCGCTGGGAGGGGTACTGCTTAAATCTATAAAAAAGGAAGAGGAATGTGACTATTTTAAGTTTCAGACACCTTCCCAATTTGTAAGTATAAAAGAAGGAAGAAGTAAAATTTAACCAGATTTGCAAGATTCTGTCACTATAGCCAATCTTCATAATGGTAGCTTTAGCCTTAATATGGAGTTGAATGCTTGGTCTGATCTTGGGGTTCAAATATAGTCTAGTTTTTCAAGTAGGGTGAATAGAAATTATTGAGGGGTCATTGAGCTTGCTTGTTTTCTTACAGACATTTCATTACCCTAACTAGGTAACATCCTCAGTGCTAGTAAGGAAGATGTTACCTACCTAACGAATGATGTTACCTAGTTAGGGTAATAAAATGTCTGCAAGAAAACAAGCAAGCTCAGAGAGTATCAAGGACCCCTCATTTCAACTCTGAGATCCAAATATTCTCCTTCATTAGAAGCTATTGAGAAATTGTATTTTGTTAAGGCTTTAGTTAACAACTAGCATCTTGAATGACATTTGGCATCATATGGACAACTAGGGCAGTTGTGGAAATATCATAGCTGACATGAATATATATGCCACTGCATTCTGATTCAGCTAAAGTTTCCAGGTACTCTTCAAGAGCATCCCAATGTATAATACGCTTCAGTAGTTTAATTCACAAGTAAGAAGGCATGAGTGGCATCCTTCAGTGCATCCTGTTCAGGGGTGAAATCTACTTATCTCCCCTACTGGTTCGGAAGTGCGCGGTCCACCGTGCGCGCACATCACATGCACTCTTGGACCCTCTGTGCATGCGCAGAAGGTCAAAAAAGGTTAGTTCCTGGTTAAAACCAGGAAGTAACAATGTCCGGGCGGGTGGGCGGAGCCTCACGCTGCCACCGCTACCGGTTCTCCGAACCACGCACCACCATCGCTACTGGTTTGGCCAAACCTGTCCGAACCGGTAGCATTTCAACCCTGATCCTGTTATAGCTAAGGCCAAAGGTACATCATCTAAAATTGCAAAACCTTCCTGACTCTGGTCTCCGCCTAGCCTTAGAGCAATAACTGTGGAAGTTAACCAGGAAGACCCCCAGACTGTGAGCTTACTGTTTCTGGGAAAGCACAACCCCATCAAGAGTCAAAGATGGTCCAATTCTGGAATCAACCGAACTATAAAACAATAGTCACCATTTTGTTTGGGATGAGTCTGGGCCTGTTTTCCCCCATCCAGGCCCTGCCAACTTTCACATCAGATCTGCATTGTATCAGTTTATGCAGACATTGATTTTGTGGGTCAAACTATTAGAGGCTTTAGGGGGCAGTGCAGGGCCATATAATTCTAGAGGCTTATTACAGTTCAATCTTTTTAATTATGTAGAAGAACAAAATGTTCTCGACTGTGGGTTACCAAAGTTAAACTATTATTATTGTTGACTTCATTTTTGAATATTTGAAAGTATTTTTCCTTGTTTTGTACAGAAGAGAGATTTTTTGTGGGTGGCTTCTATAAAATGTCAATAATTTCTCTAATTTCTTAGGATGTTCAGAGCCAAACGTACTCAAGGCCAATAGCTTGGTAGGTGTGAAGGAACAGGAAGAATGTGAAAACTGCAGGTTTATTCTAGATGTGATTACATAGCAGTTGTCCTGACAATTCAGTTACACTTACACACACGCACCCCAATACATTCTAAGAATATATATATATAAAGAAGTCTTCAGTGTGTACATTTCTATTTAATTACACAGGAATGTAAAGGGAATCAATTATTTACTTAAGGAAGGACTTAATATACTTGTTCACTATTGTTAATTTACTTGTTAATTGAAAAATGGTTTGTAGCTCATAAAAGCTTATGTAGCTATTCTTTTTGAGGTTCAGTTGCATTACCTGTAGTCCTCGACTTACAAACACAATTGAGCCCCAAATGTCTGTTACGGTGCAAGACGCTGAGTTTTTCCCCATTTCACGACCTTTTTAGCTACAGTTGTTAAGTGAATCACTGCAGTTGATAAATTAGTTACACGGTTGTAAAGTGAATCTGGCTTCCCTATTGTCAGGAGGTTGCAAAAGGTGATCACATGACCTCCGGGACACTGCAACCGTCATAAATATGGACTGGTTGCCAAGCATCGGAATTTTGATCATATGACCATGGGAATACTGCAATGGTCATAAGTGTAAAAAACAATCATATGAGTGTTGTTGTAACTTTGAATGGTCACTAAGTAAATTGAGTATTACCTGTATTTAGTGTAATCCATTAAATTGAGGATTACCTGTATTCTATACTAATAGAGTAGACTAGAGTAGATAATTGTCAGGTGCAAAGAATCAGGTCCAAAGTTCTAGTTAAGATGATTTATTGCTCAAGTCTATGTACAACAATATATTCAATTAATAGCACTAAACTGGCACTAGGGTAAGAGTTAATAGAACTCAAGGGGGAGAGCTGGACATGGATTGCTTGTGAGAATGCAATGATTCCGGGCTGATTCCTCTCTTGATTCTGTCCCCATGTGCTGCCTCTTCTCCTACAATAATTCGTGTAATAGTTATGCTAAATTAGCTAGAAATTGATTTTTAAAAAAAATATTATGTCGTTAAGTTCAGTGGGATTTTTAGAGTAATTTACAATATATATTTTAAAATAATATCAATTATAACATCAAAAAATGCTATATATAATAATACGGCTATATCTTCCAAAATGACCATAGGGCAGCTTCAATTGGAAGAGGAAAACACTCCTCTAAAGAAAGCCAAAATGATGGAGTGGTCTGAAATCAATTTTCTGTCTTTCCTGTCTCTTTTTTTTTAACCTTTTTTTTTTTTAAAGCAGAGATATATCTTCAAAAGAGATAATATCTATAAAAGGACACTTCACTACTGGAATTATACAATTGACACTCCTTATCTGTGGATAAAAGTTTCCAAGCACAATATATTGAGTAGTTTTCATGATTTAAAAAACATAAAATGTTGAGCTTCATCCCAAAATATTTCTTATTGCTTATGAATGTTAATAAAGAAGAAAAAAACACCCTTAAAATATAGATAAATATTTCATTCCAATGGAAGAGAATGTGTGTAGCTCAGGTTTGAACTGTGAAATCCTTGGTGTTGTCTGAGCTTGGTTGTTTGCTTGCAGCCATTTCATTACCCAACTAGTTAACATCATCAGTAGCAAACAATGTGGGGTTTGCTCAGTGTTTATATGTAGCAGTTTGCCCTGCCTGTGTTGATGGGGGGGATGTGATTTTACCCCTTGGTAGTTCCTTGACACATAGAGATAAACCACAGTTTGTTTGTTTGTTTGTTTACATTTATATCCCGCCCTTCTCCGAAGACTCAGGGCGGCTTACAGTGTGTAAGGCAATAGTCTCATTCTATTTGTATATTTACAAAGTCAACTTATTGCCCCTCAACAATCTGGGTCCTCATTTTACCTACCTTATAAAGGATGGAAGGCTGAGTCAACCTTGGGCCTGGTGGGACTAGAACCTGCAGTAATTGCAGGCAGCTGTGTTTTAATAACAGGCTTCTTACAGCCTGAGCCACACCGCGGCCCAGTTATACAGTACACCATTCAAAAGAAACAGTATAAAAGCTAAGAAGGAAACTAAAAGATCAGAACACAAAAGACCGGTCTTGGAACTACCACATCCATTTTCTAAACATGCAAAAGTCTAAAGTCCATTGCAGGGGTGAAATTCGCTTACCTTCCCTACCGGAAGGGAGGAGATGTTTGCAAATCTCGTTTTGCTTGCACGTGCCCTTGTCCATGCATGCACATAGCCTTCTGTGCATGCGCAAAGCTTCTGCGCATGCACAGAGGCTAAAAATCGTCGCAAAAAAGGGACGTCATGACATCTCCATGAGTGGCCGGGGCTTCACACAGTTGGCCCTACCGTATCGTGTGATCTGGAAAGAACCTGCGGAATTTCACTCCTGCTCCGTGGCCTTTATTCTTGAGTCTCTCAGCGTAACTGGCAGATATGAGACCTAGATTTCAAAGCTTCTTTAGGAACAGGGTGGATGTTACATAATAGAGTAAAGCATGTAGGTCTTGCTGGTGTCAGGAGGATTTGCTATTTGCACGTCAGTTTGACCTTGCTTGCATGTAAAACAAAAACAAAATTACATTGCAAGGCAAGCAATTCTATATGGGGTTGTCAATTATTGCAACTTTCACAAAATATATAACTCCCCCCCCCAATTTATATACAGTCATGTGAAAACGAAAGTACACCCGCTTTGAGTTCTATGATTTTAGGTATCAGAACATAATAGATAAAAGTAGGTAAATGTCATCTCAGATGAACAACAACTCATGACATATTACACCATGTCATCTTTTATTTTACAAGAAGAAAGGTGAGGTCATCTCTCTGACAGCTAAAGCTTGGCCAACATTGGGTCATGCAACAGAACAATGATGCACAGCACAACAGCAAAATTACAACAGAATGATTGGAAAAAAAGGATCAAGATGTTGCAATAGCCTAGTAAAAGTCCAGACCTCAACCTGACTGAAATGCTGTGGTGAGATCACAAGAGAGCTGTGCATAAACAAATGCCCCCAAACCCCAGTGAACTGAAGCTATGTTGTAAAGAAGAATGGGCCAAAATACTTCCACAACAATGTGAGAGACTGATGAAGTCACACAGAAAATGATTAGAATAGAATTGAATAGAATAGAATTTTTTTATTGGCTAACTGTGATTGGACACACAAGGAATTTGTCTTGGTGCATATGCTCTCAGTGTGCATAAAAGAAAAGATATGTTCATCAAGGTACAACATTTACAACACAATTGATGGTCAATATATCAATATATTATATAATATATAACTAATATATTAGTTAATATATTAGTTCAAGTTATTGCTGCTAACCGTGGTTCTACAAGTTCTTGGATGGTATAAGGCAGTGATGGCTAACCTTTTTGCCATCGCGTGCCAGGAGGGGGGTGGGGGGGTCACACACACGCATGCCCACGCCCATAATTCTATGCTCCCCGCCCCCACGCATGCGTGCACAAACCACCACCCCCGCTCCCCCCACTCCTGGCACACAATGGCCCAGCGGGCCTGTTTTTCTTGCTGGAAGTTGGCAAATGGGCCATTTTCGGCCTCTGGAGGACCTCCGGGGGGCGGGGGGGGCGTTTTCACCCTTTCCAGACTCCTAGAAAGGCTCTGGAGGCTGGAGACAACAAAAAACAGGCCTTACGGTCCGATCAGAAGTTGGCAAACGGGACATTTTCGGCCTCCAGAGGACCTCTGGGGGTGTGGGGAAGGCCATTTTCATCATTCCCCCGATTTCTAGAGAGGCTCTGGAACCAGATGAGAGAGAAAAGCTGATATGGCCATGCGTGCCACCTGTGGCATGCGTGCCATAGGTTTGCCATCATGGGTATAAAGTGTACTTAGTTTTTCACACACATGGTTTCTCCATTTTGGCTTTCTTTGTGTAAAATCAATAATAACATGGTTTAATACATCGTGTGTTGCTGTACATCTGAGATTGTATTTACCTACATTTAAGAACTCATGTGCAAAAAACACATTGCCACAACTGCCTTCTTGTCAGCCCTGTTTGTAATAAAGTTCTATTATTGGTGATTAATGACTGCAAAAACAATAAATCTTTACTATGGTCAAAGACCAGCATAAATTATAGTGAAGTTTTTCAGATCTGATGCCTGTCTCTCCCCGGCTCCCGCCCTTAATTCCTGTTATGTCATCTTTTTTATATTCTAAGCCAGAGGACAGAGAAAGTTTACATTGAAGCCAGGGTGAAATCCAGCAGGTTCTGGAGAACCAGTAGCGGAAATTTTGAGTAGTTCAGAGAACCGGCAAATATCACCTCTGGCTGACCCCAGAGTAGGGTGGGAATGGAGATTTTGCAGTATCCTTCCCCTGCCATACCCACCAAGCCACATCCACCAAGCCACACGCCCACAGAACCAGTAGAAAAAAAATTTGGATTTCATCACTGATTGAAGCTGTTTGGGTTGGTACAGTAAACAGGGTTAAATGCTTGAAATAAAAAAATGTTTCAATTAAGCAAGCTTGGGCGACAACCAAGGAACTGCGGGGAACACCTCAGGAGAAGACACTGGCAAGCTACTGTCATAATACTGCCAAGAAAACTGCAAAGTTGCATCCATATAGTCACATTCACTTTGAAACTATATTTATGAATACTCTGAGACTGTTTTAAGAAGGGTGAAACATAGTCTAAATAAAAGAGATTGAACATTACTATCCGGACAAATCAACAAACATTTCCTTGAATGGTCGTTCCACGGTCTCAAAATTCAAGTTCAGTTTATTGAACCTTATTCATTCTGTTACTGATTCCAAGCAGTCATTCCCTGAATCATGCTTGGTAAAGATGAGTTACAAAACAAGCAGAGAAAACCAACAAATATCTGAATAGCAGTAGTAGTGGGGGAGTCAAAGGGTTGGCACTGTTACCATCCCTTTGATCCAGTCACAAATAAGTAATGGGAGAAGGACATGATAAGAAAGTGGAGTGAGGTAGGATCTCTCCAAAGTGCCATCAAAACTAATTCAGATAGATCTTTGGCAAGGTCAGTGCCTTTCTTTGAAGCACCTTTTAACAGATTAACAGACTTGGAAGGGACCTTGTAGTCATCTAGTCCAGGGGTCCCCAACCTTTCGGATCTCAGGGACCACTAAATTCATAATTTTAAATCCCATGGACCACTAATATGATCTGCCTAATGACCACCTGGGTGGGCGTGGCTAGGTGGTCATGTGACTGGGTGGGCATGGCCTACTCGATATCACTCATGTTGAGGGGTGCCTCGCTGGCCTCTATTCACCCCTCCCCTCCCAGCTTCTCTCCTGCCCGCCCGGGCTCCTTAGGGCCCCAACAGGAAGCAGTTGTTGGAGCTAAGCAGCCACAATGAAAAAGAATTGGCAAAACAGCTGGCTCAGTGCAAATTGGATCTGACTGAGAAGGAGGCTCAGCAGAAGTACCTCACTGAGGACTAAAAGCAGAGGATTTCCATGCAGAGGGAAGACTCAAAGGAGTGCAAGGCCAGGTACTGGTGCCTGGACGCTCAGGGGGCTGAGATGGTCAACCAGTTCCAGGCCATGATGTAGGCTCATCACCTCTGGCTGACCCCAGAGTAGGGTGGGAATGGAGATTTTGCAGTATCCTTCCCCTGCCATACCCACCAAGCCACATCCACCAAGCCACACGCCCACAGAACCAGTAGAAAAAAAATTTGGATTTCATCACTGATTGAAGCTGTTTGGGTTGGTACAGTAAACAGGGTTAAATGCTTGAAATAAAAGAATGTTTCAATTAAGCAAGCTTGGGCGACAACCAAGGAACTGTGGGGAACACTTCAGGAGAAGACACTGGCAAGCTACTGTCATAATACTGCCAAGAAAACTGCAAAGTTGCGTCCATATAGTCACATTCACTTTGAAACTATATTTATGAATACTCTGAGACTGCTTTAAGAAGGGTGAAACATAGTCTAAATAAAAGAGATTGAACATTACTATCCGGACAAATCAACAAACATTTCCTTGAATGGTCGTTCCACGGTCTCAAAATTCAAGTTCAGTTTATTGAACCTTATTCATTCTGTTACTGATTCCAAGCAGTCATTCCCTGAATCATGCTTGGTAAAGATGAGTTACAAAACAAGCAGAGAAAACCAACAAATATCTGAATAGCAGTAGTAGTGGGGGAGTCAAAGGGTTGGCACTGTTACCATCCCTTTGATCCAGTCACAAATAAGTAATGGGAGAAGGACATGATAAGAAAGTGGAGTGAGGTAGGATCTCTCCAAAGTGCCATCAAAACTAATTCAGATAGATCTTTGGCAAGGTCAGTGCCTTTCTTTGAAGCACCTTTTAACAGATTAACAGACTTGGAAGGGACCTTGTAGTCATCTAGTCCAGGGGTCCCCAACCTTTCGGATCTCAGGGACCATTAAATTCATAATTTTAAATCCCACGGACCACTAATATGATCTGACTAATGGCTAGCTGGGTGGGCGTGGCTAGATGGTCATGTGACTAGGTGGGCATGGCCAACTCAATATCACTTTGAGGGGTGCCTTGCTGGCCCCTACTCGCCCCTCCCCTCCCAGCCATTTCTTGCCTGCCCGCCCGGGCTCCTTAGGGCCCCAACAGGAAGAAGTTGTTGGAGCTAAGCAGTCACCATGAGAAAGAGCTGGCAAAACAGCTGGCTCAGTTCAAATTGGATCTGACTGAGAAGGAGGCTCAGCAGAAGCACCTCACTGAGGACTTTGAGCATAGGCTTTCCAAGCAGAGGGAAGACATGCAAGGAGTGCAAGGCCAGGTACTGGTGCCTGGAGGCTCAGAGGGCTGAGATGGTCAGCCAGTTCCAGGCCATGATGCAGTCCCACTGGAACAAGGTCCTCTGGCTCTTCGCCACCAGCAGTGCTTCCTTTCAGCCTTCGCCCAAAGCCCCACACCAGGAGGCTAAAGCAGACCCCAAGTCGGAATTTCTGCCCTCCTCCAACTCACACAAAAAGACCCCAAAGGGGGAGACTCTCTACAGCAACACAAATGTTCATTGCACATATCCGGTCCAGGGGCCGTAGTTTGAGGACCCCTGATTTAGTGCAATATAAAAAAAATGCAAATAATTTTTCTGCGGACCACCAAAATTTTCTCGCAGCCCACTAGTGGTCCACGGACCACCAGTTGGTGACCACTGATCTAGTCCAATCCCCTGCCCAAGCAGGAGACCCTACACCATTTCTGACAAATGGCAGTCCAGTCTCTTCTTAAAAGCTTCCAGTGACGAAGCTCCCACAGCTTCTGAAAGCAAGCTGTTCCATTGGTTGATTGTTCTCAGTCAGAAAATTTCTTCTTATTTCTACGCTGAATCTCTCCTTGATCAGTTTCCATCCATTATTCCTTGTCTGGCCTTTAGCTGCTTTAGCAACTAGCTTGACCCTCTCCTCTCTGTGGCAGCTCCTTGAATATTGGAACACTAACCCTAACCTTCTCTTTCACTTGTGCAGAGATCTTGTGTGATCCCAGTCAACCACATTAGTTAAGCAATATCCTCTGGCCGTCAGAACTGCAGCTGAGTTTCTTTTGATTAAAAAGTGTTATCTTCTGTGCTTCATGATCTACTATCACTACAAGCTTACTGGTCACCTATATATATGTAGAACAGAGACCATAAGGAAGTAGTATCAGTTGCTAACATCATGTAATTATGGTTATCCAAGAAGCTATCTGCATTCACACAGTGCAGCCATCTGTACCCTCCTCAAACCTCCAGATTTAAACATAAAAGATGGTTTCCTACAGATTTTTTTGAGCATTTCAAGGAAACTGAGGAGATAAGGATGAATGACATTCATGTACCATATATGCATGTTTGAAGGCATCATTCCATCATCTCTGACACAACCCAGAAAAGTTCTGATATTAATCATTCATTTCGTTGTGTTGTGTTGTGTTGTGTTGTGTTGTGTTGTTATAAGGTTTACATACCACTTTAGACTAGGAAACTGTAAGCAATGTACAATTAGAGCAAAGATATAGTATGTGATATACCAATTCAAAGTTTAAAAGACTACATCAAATTTAATAACACTAGATAAAGCAATTTACTATTTCACTTTGAGCTCATCAGTTCCTGATGGTCTTCTGAAGCAACTGGGTCTTACTGAGTTTTCACATGTCCACAACAGTGAGTGCCATGCTTATTTTAAGGGGACACCTCTTCCAAAGGAGGGGAGCTCCTACAGAAACTGCCCACTTTTTAAATCCTTCCCTTGCACCTGTTATTAGGAGGGGAACTTCACCTGGGATTCTGTTTGCATGGAGTAGCTAGGCAAAGTCTACCTTGGAAATTGGTCTTGCAGATATACAAGCTGTATACTATATACCGATATACTGAGTTGTATATCTGTATTAGATTTTATAGGTGATGGCCAGCACCTTGAATTACACTTGAAACACATTGGTAGGCAGTGAAGCTTCTACAGCAGTGGCATTACATGGCAACAATGAGACAATTGCATAAGCATATAGGCTGTGCATTTTTGCGTCAGATGAAGTTTCCAGATGTCCTTTAAAGGCAACCTCTTGCCAAGTAAATTGCAAATGATCTAGTTGCAAGGGTGACTTTTTGGAAGGGCTCCCATCTTAGGAAAGGTAGACAAAATCCCTCCATGTCATAGCTTCAATCTAGTCTTTGAGCAGAAGCTGAGAGTCCACAAGGACTCCCAAGTGATGTAGGCTCATCACCTCTGGGCACAGGATTCTCCACCAATATATGAAATGTAGTGAGATCAAGAAGAAGAGAGCAACAATGAAGAGAGCAATAGTTCAATCACCCTGGAGATGTTGTTCCATTGCTGAGATATCCCAGGTGAAAAAAATCTTTCTGCCTTATAAAAATGATGGATTTACTTGAAAAATAGCATCGGCTGATAATTTTCAATTACTGAATAGTCTGGGGGGGGGAACTGACTTTTTTTTAAAAAAGACATAATTTAAACTGATGGGGTTGGAATTTGTAATTTTGTAGTCTTCAACTTCTATAATTTTATGGCAATTACACCAGCTAATACAAATATCGCTACTATAAATATCTTAAGGTTTGTGCCCTCTGAGATTGCCAGAGGTGAAGAAAATACTAAGGTTTGAAGACAAGAGAGAACATGATGTTGGCTTCAATAGAGAGGCAAGATAACCAAAATTTAGGAACTTGGTTTTGATTCAATTAAATCTTTAAACTAAGAATAGGTTATCAGAGGTTATCATGACTCATCAGACTAATGGAAGAAGTGTCACTCAGCGGACTACACATGAGTTTGAAGTCCTAGTTACATTCTGAGAGTCACATAAACAATTCTTATCTCTCCAGTAACTAAGATCTGGCAACTGATCTTGGTCCTGAAGTTTGGAAACGATGGTAGTGGTTGTTCTTGATTGCAAATAACTGAACCTCTTTAATACCAAAAGCCGCCACTGAGGCATTTCCTGAATTGATTCTTGTGTCATTTTTCTCTGCAGCTTTGAAAAACAATTTTAGAAAAGTGTGAAGAGGAAGACCATTTAGGCGGTAACAGAAGAGTTGTGTAAAAGTCTGGTTTTGCTTACAGTGTAGCATTAAAGGCATTGTTTAAAGCATAGCCAACATGCCAGCATGCAGTCTGTAGACTGAGATATACACTTAGTCCTTGACTTACAACAGTTCACTTAGTGACCATTCCAAGTTACAACAGCACTGAAAAAAAGTGATTTATGACAATTTTTCACAGTTATGACCATAGAAGCATCCCCATGATAATGTGATTAAAATTCAGATGCTTGGCAAATGCTTCACACCAGAGGTGAAATCCAGCAGGTTCCCTCCGGTTCTGGTGAACCGATAGTGGAAATTTTGAGTAGTTCCGAGAACCAGCAAATTCGACCTCTGGCGGGCCCCAGAGTGGGGTGGGAATGGAGATTTTGCAATATCCTTCCCCTGCCACGCCCACCAAGCCACGGCCACAGAACCGGCAGGGAAAAAGTTTGGATTTCACACCCCTGGTTCACACGTATGACCATTGCTGTGTTCTGGGGTCATGTGATCCTCTTTTGCGACTTTCTGACAAGCAAAGTCAATGGGGAAGTCAGATGCACTTAACTGTTGTGGCCCGCCAGCTGCCAGCAGAGCTGGTGGCAGACTCGGACGATGAGGAGGTTGGGGAGGAACTTGGGCCAGTCCTGGAGTCTGGGGAAGGCTCTGATGGATGTTCTGCTTTAAAAGCAGAGATAGAGCCAGGGCTGTCCAGCATTTCCCAGCTGCCTTCAGAGTCGGAGATAAGTGGGGAGGAAGAACAGCTGGGGCCTGTTCCAGATGCGCTTATGTGCAGAGCTGTCAGGAGAGGAGAACAACTGAGGAACTCAACTCAGAAAGAAAGGCACACTTGGACGCTGAATGGCCCCTCCCTGGCTTGGGAATAAATAGAAGCAAAAGGGGAGTGGTAGTTGCAAGAGACCACAGTTTGTATTTCTTTGCTTATCGTGGTTAGCTTTGTGACTGGAAGCTCTTGGCCTGGTAAATATCCAAGGACTGGTAAGGTTTGTTATTGCAATTAACCCTTGGAAGGATTATTGCCTGGACTTTTCTGTGTGTGAATGCCATGAATTCACAGTAGTTAAATAAAGAGGGTTTTTTCGGGAAAAGGATTGTGTTTCTTGGTTCTGCTAAGGCTGGGTCAGAACATTACCAAGCGAGTTACTAACTGCAGTGATTTACTTAACTGTGGCAACAAAGGTCGTAAAATGGAGCAAAACTCACTTAACAAATGTCTCACTTTACAACAGAAATTTTGGACTCAATTGTGGTCATAAGTCAAGGACTACCTGTACAATCTACAACTCTATAAGCATAAATGGATTTTTTGCTCTGCATAATAGTTAAACATCCAATCTCTTCCCTCTGCAGCAGACAGAAAAGTTTTAATCTTTTTAGGTGGACCAAAAGGAAGGACTTCATAGAAAAATATGGAAAGAGATTCAGTACAGAAGATTTTTAATCTTCACAGCAGCCCTTCAGTCATTTTTAGAATCTCCATGAAGCTAGCTTGGCATTTTTTCAAATCTGGCGACTTTAAGATGTATGGACTTTAACTCCCAGAATGCCCCAGCCACAAATTCCCCAGTTAAGGTTAACATCTTGATGTTGCCAAGTTTGAAAAACACTGAGCTATCAGGATTCTATAACAGCGTTAAAAGATGGTTGTACTTTATTTATTTTTTCTGGGGGGGGGAAAGATCTTATCTATCTATTATGAGATTGGCTCATCTGCCAAAAGAGATGGAAAAGGTTAAATCCTGTAGTCATAATAATACCTCTGCACTATATGACTAGGAAGTGACACTACAGAAGTTTTTTTTACTTTTCACATTTTAATCTTGTAATTGCCTTAAATCAGGAGTCTCCAACCTTGGCAACTTTAAGACTTGTGGACTTCAACTGGCTGTGGAATTCTGGGAATTGAAGTCCACAAGTCTTAAAGTAGCCAAGGTTGGAGACCCCTGCCTTAAAGAACCAGTTTGGTGTACCAGTTAAGGCATCAAACTAGAAATGATTTCTAGTCCTGCCTTAGGCACAAAGCCAGCTGGGTAACCTTGGGCCAGTCACTTTCTCTGCCCTAGGCAGGAAGCAATGGCCAACTATTTTTGAAAAACATTACCAGAAAACCTGCAGGGACTTGTCCAGGCAGTCTCTAAGATTCAGACAGGGGGTGGGGGAGCACTACGTTAATTAGCTAAACTCTTTAATTAAATCAATTATTTGGGAGATACAATGTTTTGCTTGTTAAGTGAAGTCTATATAGATTTTCCATTAAGCTTTATTCTTTTCTACTTTTTGGAATAGCTTCTCTTTTTTTTAACCTTGTATAGTCAGGCTCTGACCTGCACCATCTCTGTGGCTGTGTGACTGCAGTTTAGGCACCTAGCAACTGGCTCTCATTTAATGATTAGTTGCAGCACTCTGCAGAAATGCGATCGTAATTTGTGACTTTTTTTGCCAATTTCTAGCCTAAAACCCCCATTGGAGGAGCTGAATTACCTTAATGACCGTGTGATTCACTTAACAACTCAGTGATTTGTTTAACAACCACTATAAAATAGTTGTAAAATGGGGTCCAACTTTACTTATGATTGCAACAACTTACAATGCAAATCCAGGTCCCAATTGTGATTGTAAGTCAAGGACTACCTATAAATAAATCACATATCTCAAAAAAAAAACCTGCCCTAAGCATCCAGTGACCCCATTTAAAGGAAACCAAATGCTGGTTGCATAGCCATAGTTTAGAGTTCTTGATGATTGGTATCATTACACTTACACAGAGCAGCTCCAATATGGATGTAGTAATCAAATTAGGAACCTATATAGCCATAGCAATAGCACTTAGACTTAAAAACAAACATAGCAATAGCACTTAGACTTAAAAACAAACATATATATATATATATATGTTTAAAAAGAAACTTTGAAAAACAAATAACTTCCTTTTTCTTTATATTCCGACTAGTTTATAAACAGTAATTATAAACATTTAGACTGTCTTAAAAATCATATTGTCATTGCTTGTGTTTTTTTTTGTTTTGTTTTGGTTTTTTGCATTCTGCCTTATATTTAGTATAACTTCACTTCTGAATGTATGCTGTTAATTTTGCCATTGCTGCATATCTTTCAGGTTTGAGTTTCCAATCAGATATTGTTGATGTATCTTTCTTCCACTATTGGACAAAATTTAATGCTGAAGTACTGCTAGCAATAGCAATTAGACTTCTATACCGCTTCACAGAGCTTTACAGCCCTCTCTAAGCCGTTTACAGAGGGAGCCAATTGCCCCCAACAATCTGGGTCCTCATTTTACTCAGAAGGATGGAAAGCTGAATCAACCTTGAGTTGGTGAGACTCGAACTGGCAAATTGCTGACAGCTGGCAGTCAGCATAAGTAGCCTGCAGTACTGGATTCTAACCACTGTGCCACCACAGCTCTGTCAAGACTAAATATGTCAGGACTGGCCAGGTGACATTTTTCTCCAATCTTTTTTCCAAAGAAGATTTCCAATAAAGAAGAGATTTTTCAGGAAAGAGAGACCTTTGGAGGGTAGACTAAGTTAAGAATTGGAATCTCTTTTCCAGCTCCATCCTCAAGACTGCTACTAAGATGTCAGAATCCATTTGGTGTCAGAATTATGGTAAGAGGTGGAGCAGGCTTTCACCTTTTTAGTATGCATGGTTGAAAACAGGCAAGATTAAAGTAGTTTGAAAGCTTAACACTAAATCTTCACTCTTTGATCTATGAACTAAAATGAAAAATGTCAGAAAGTTCGTTGCAATTATTATTTTAATTATTTCTCCTTTTCCAGTTAAATTGTCAGTTGTAGTTTTGTAGTAACTGAGGAAGATAACGGTTAGCGCCAGCTATGTAATGCTCTGAAAGCCTCGGTAGAATTAATCCCACATCCTCATTTACTACCCATGTGAAAAATTGCCTAGTTCTGATGTTCTGCTATTAAGAGATAAAATTAGCAGAGGGCATTTGCGTACGATATGCCTGTACGTAAAGCATCTATCAAACATTTAGCATAGAATATATAATTAATGTGTATTAGAATAGGAAGAAAAACTTCTGGAGAAATGAGGGCTCTTCTATGCTGTAAGTACTACTGATAAGAGATCCCATTGATGAAATCCCAGCATAAATCTTCTTAACATGAATAGTGAATACTTTTTCTGGAACATGAATTTTTAGACTGCTTTCCACCCTTGCGATGCTAAAACCAATCATAATTGCAGAATGTGAGCTACTTCTGAAACAACTCATCTGTTCTTTTCACTTTTAAAAGGGTTATTGTGTTTTCGTCCCATATTATGTTACTTTCTTTTAGAATGTTGTTGCAGAAAAATGCATTTAGTATTGAGAACCAATTTATGTCTCTGTCAAGAAGTTTGATTGGATGTATTTTGTACCAACTTTGGCCATGGCATTTCACTCAAGGAGAGAACTGCTGCCTTGAGGCTTTGGGCTAAATCTAAAAACATCTTATGATGCCCCAGTTCATCATTCACTAAACTGCTGTGATACCAAAAATCTTTGAATGGTTGAAGGACATCATTGAAGAGGGATGGTGTGTGTGTGCGTGTGTGTGTGTGGTTTTGCACAATAACTATCAGCCAATAACCTGCTTGCCCACAACCTGGACAGTCCTATCAGGCATCATAGCTACTAAACTACAGGACCATATGGACCAGGGGTGTCAAACTTAAGGCCCGTGGGCCGCATCCGGCCTGAGGATTGCTTAAACCTGGCCCACGGGGCCAGACTGGAAATAGCAAAGGACCGGCCCACTGTGCCTCTGGCAGCCAAAATGGGGCATGGGGGGCTGTGCATGGCCCAGCCTGGGCCCCGTTTTGGCTGGCAAGGTGCTGCAGGAGACATCTGTCCCATCTCCCACCCACCCCCCCAGCCTACAGAGGAGAACTACAATGCTGATCCGGGGTGGAAGAAATCCAGTTTGACACCCATGATATAGAACAGTACATAAGCAATCTCAGAAGAGCATTGGGAACAACACTGGAGGCAATATCAGTTGTTTATAGATAGAGTACTTGCCCAAGACTCAAGAACTAGACCAGTGGTTCTCAACCTTTTTTTGGCCATGACCCACTTAAACATCTCTAAAATCCTGATTCCCCCCCCCCCCCCTGGTGACATATAATCCTTACTATTCAAAAAGTGAACTCCTACTCATGCGGAGGAAGCCTAAAAGGCCATTAATTTGGTTTAAACAAGGTTCCAAATTGCCCCCATTAAAAATCAAAGTGCCCCCCTGTGGGGCGTAGGCCCCACGTTGGGAACCATTGATCTTGTTGTGACTCGTCCTCCCTCCTCTCCTCAGCTGGGCCCCTCCCGTCTCCAACCGGGCCTTTTATCAGACTCCGAGTCTGGTAATGAAGATGAACGGCCTCTCATGACTCCAGCCCCCGGCCCTGGCCCCATGCCCGGAGAGGATACAAGGAGTGAAAGGAGAAGTCCGATAAACCTCACTCATACAGCGTGTGTTCCTTTGGCTCAGTCTTCAGAGCAGGAAGCCAGCCAGGTGGTAGAATTACCTGGGCCTACTCCCTCTGGCCCCTCCCTTTCCAAGACGCTGACAGCAGATCCAGCTAAAGACAATTAGAGTGGGTGGACCCTCGCTTCCGGAGATTCTAGGAGGCGACGCCAACAGAAGGACGGGTGGGGCAGGCCTGGATAAATGCTAAGTCATGGAGCCACACCCCACAGCCTATATAAAGGACCTGCTTTTGGCATTCCAACTTTGAGTCAAGCAAAGTCTTATCTAGTTTGCTGATATTGGACCCTATCGCTGAAGTCACAACTTGGACTCCTGCCTGCCCTGATAAACCTCAAAGGAACTTGACAAGCTGAAGAGGCTTCGTTGCCAAGTTTGTTACGGACTTCCTTGACTCATTCGTCAGAGTGGGGGTGGGACACGACAGATCTAGACAGACCAATCTGAGCACATCCTGGGCTCACTACAGGAAAGCCTATAACTCAATGCCAAACATATAGATCTGTGAATACCTGGTGCTATATAGCCAACAGGACGCTAAGAATACTTTCCTCAAGAACTCACTAGGACTATAGAAGACAATACTGGACAGCTTAACTCAAGAAAAACACATATAACTGGCTATCAGATGCAACAAATACCAAGGTGATCCACTGTCCTACTGCTGTTCTGCATAGGCTTGAACCCCCTCAATAATCACAAAGACTAGATATGGATACAAGTTCAAGAATGGAACTATCATTAGCCACTTTCTCTACATGGATGACATCAAGATGTATGCTAAGAGGTAATGAGACATTGACTCGCTGATCTACCTGAAATGGATCTACATTGAGAATGCTGGGGTATCATTTGGACTGGAGAAGTGTGACCAGTTGGTAGTCAAGAGAAGGAAGGCAGTTAAGGCCGCATAGTAGACATATAGACCAGC
Source organism: Ahaetulla prasina (assembly GCF_028640845.1). Taxonomy (NCBI): domain Eukaryota; kingdom Metazoa; phylum Chordata; class Lepidosauria; order Squamata; family Colubridae; genus Ahaetulla; species Ahaetulla prasina. The sequence goes on along the minus strand of NC_080539.1, from coordinate 304,804,837 downwards.
TACACGTACTTTGGTAACCCACAGTCATATGGCAACCATCAGGAAGAGGCAAGGAACACAGCAATATACAAGTACCAAAAAAAAATAAAGCAGACCCTAAAAAGCCAAGTCAATGTGGTCTCTTCCCATAATCCCAAAAGCTTTAACCAAAAACTTTCTACTATTGATCTCACCCCATTCCTAAAAGGACTATAAGGGGCGTGCATAAGAGCACAAATGTGCCTACCGTTCCTGTCCTATTGTTTGCTTGTTTTTTCTTCTTATATATATATATGCTTATACGTCCTTATATTACCTCATATATAGGTTTATATACTATATAATCTTTTTATGTGATGCTTATATATATTGTTGTGACAAAATAAATAAATAAAATAAATAATAAATAAATAAATAAGTGAGGAAAACAAGATTCACACCATTAACCACCTACACTTTGCCAGTCATCAGATAACCTGTTACTATAGTGAGGTGGCTGCCAATGTGAAGACCGAGAAGCTCCTCACAATGTACAGAGGTTTCCATCCAAAGTCCAACACCCAGAGATTGCACACCAATTGGAAAGAGGATCGGTGAGTTAAAGTCATTGTCCTGGATGAAATCCATAGCATCCAGCATCCCCAAGGCAGCAACAGACATGGAATACATAGGAGGAAGATCAAGCAGAGGAAGTACTATGGTGAGAGAAGAACCTGCATGGGATATACCATCAACAGATAGATGAGGTGGCAGACATCGGGAAATCTTACCAGTGGCTGAAAGGGCTGGATTAAAAGACAGAAATGAGGTACTGGTCATAGCAGCACAAGTACTAGTACTAGAGGTGGGTTTCAGCAGGTTCTGATCAGTTCTGGAGAACCGGTAGTGGAAATTTTGAGTAGTTCGGAGAACCGGTAGTAAAAATTCTGACTGGCCCCCATCTATTCTCTGCCTCTCAAGTCCCAGTTGATCAGGAGGAAATGGGGATTTTGCAATAACTTTGCCCTGGAGAGGGGAGGGAACAGAGATTTTACAGTATCCTTCCCCTGCCATGGCCAACAACCCATGCCCACCAAGCAAAGGGCCTCTGGTAGCTCCGACTACTAAGACAGTCTGTTATTAACAGCAGCTGCTTGCAATTATTGCAGGTTCAAGTCCCACCAGGCCCAAGGTTGACTCAGCCTTCCATCCTTTATAAGGTAGGTAAAATGAGGACCCAATTGTTGGGGGGCAATAAGTTGACTTTGTATATAATATACAAATGGATGAAGACTATTGCTTAACATAGTGTAAGCCGTCCTGAGTCTTCGGAGAAGGGCGGGATATAAATGCAAATTAAAAAAATAAAAAAAATGCCATGCCCACCAAGCCACACCCACAGAACCGGTAGTAAAAAAAATTGAAACCTATCACTGACTGGTACTGCACATCAGATCTATAGAAGCTTGACTCCACCACACTAGATAGGATGTGAAGAGCAGACTATGCAGAGAGACCTCAGAGACTATCCAACACATAGAGACAGGGTGTAAGATGCAGACAGGAATAACATACAGTGAAGAGCACAAGCAAGTAGCCGGCACTGCATACAGAAACATTTGCACAATATATGGACTAGGCCCTCCTAAATCTAGAAAGTCATGGAGAATAACAGGCTAAGATCCTGTGGGACTCCCAGAAGGAGAAATGACAGAAGATGTGGAAAGTAAAGGCCAAAGTGGTTCCAGATATGATAGGAGCACTTAGGGCTGTGACTCCTAAGCTGGGAGACTGTTTCCAAAATATCCCAGGAATGACATCAGAGCTCTCTAGCCAGAAGATACAGTGCTAGGAACAGGTAAGGTACTACAAGAACCCTGAAACTCCCACTATGCTAACATACTGTATAAGCAGCCTGCATTTGGCTATTGCAGGAGCTACGCTGCAATACCTGCTGTATCAGGAGGTATGGATTGACTCAGATGCGATCAGGATATTTCTTTGTTAAAACTGAGATGTATCTGGTTTTTCTCATAAACCGGCTTTATGTCTAAGGATAGATTTAGCACCGATATCATGCTACTCTGAAGGAGCCATTTGCAATTTGCATCCTCCATTAATTTGCAATTTGGACTCCATTAATGAGTACTTATTCAGTATGGCAACTCAACCAGCTGTATTTTAGAACTGCCTGGCTTACATTGTACCATCTTGTCAGCAAGAAATCCATAGATCGTTTTGTGTGCTTTGCTGAAATCAAAGCAAATGTTGCCCAGGCATCTCCATGAACTATCAGGCTGCCATCTCTATTTTGGAAAAAAAAAACACCATATAGTCAAAATGAACTGATCTGGGTTATTCTTGCTTGACCGACAAGACTCTTTTTAGCCCTCCAACAAAAAATAGGAAAAGATATATACAGGTCACATGGGGACTTTTTATTTTCCCAATCTGTTTTTCCTGAATCTCCTAGTTTGCTTGCTGCTCTCCAATTTCCTTGTACTTTCTGATGATCCCCATCCCAATTTATTTTTTAAAAAATAGTTTCAGCTTTATACCAATTTCTGCCAATTTACCATGACTTTTATCTTATAGGAATCCTTCTACCGTATTACAAAATTCCCACTGTCATTTGGAATAATCCGTTAATGCCATTGATAATTCAGTGCTATTTGTTATATATATAATACACTTACATCAATACGGCAGATAGAAACAGAAGATTATTCCTATGATTCTATTGGTAACTGAGTCATATAAATTAGCAGAAAGAATAAATCTCAGATGTGGTTATGTTCTATCTAGAATAATCTTTGTATAGAGGGCCAGTTTGTGGCCAGTTGCTAAATTATATTTAGGATGTCAATGTTAGGTATTTAATGTATTTAACATCTTGTCCTGATGTCATAAGTCAAGTTAGACAGCCATTATTACGCTTCCTGCTTTGGATAGGGGGTTGGATCAAAAGAGCTCTAATGCCTTCCAAGCATCCCTCCTTCCAATTCTATCCCCCCCCCGCCCCTTCCTCCGTTAAACAGCCAACGCTTGGCTGTCACCAAGAGATGAGGAACAGGTCAAACCGAGGGATATCTGGTTCACACATCAGGATAGAACAGAAAATGTTCAGCCGAAGGCTTTCAGGGACTTAAGTTAACCTTGATAGACTTTTGTGACTACCTAGTCCCAGAGAAGAGCGACCTCTTTCCGTGCCAGTCCTAAGCTTATCACTGGCTTATCACTTATCAGGAAGGTATCCACAAAACGTGTGTCACCCAGAGATACGTAGAGGAAGCTAGAGAGGGCTTTTCCCAGGGAATGCCTTCAGGCAGAGATCTTGGTTTCCCTCCCTTCTTTCTGACTGGCAGCCGGGAATGCCAAGTGACCACACACACACACACAAAATTACAGAGAACCCCGAAGTTGGCAGCCAACTAATTCCACTGCAGAGTTGTTGGGGGCTGCAGAGGATTTCTGGACAGAGAGAGCGGGCGGGGGAGACAGCCGGCACCGTGCCCAGCAAGAGGGACCTTCAGTTGGCTCGCCCGCCTCTCCAGCGTCTCCCAGAGGCGTCTCCAGCGCCTTTCCTTCTAAAGTTAAAGAGCAGCCGCAGTCTATCCCGACTTGAACGACAGGCGGGTGAGCGCAGCAACCGGAGCCCCTTTAGCCCTAAGGACTCACCTGACTCGGGAGCCGGGCGGGCTGGCGGCATCTCCCGTTTGGTCTGCGCAGGGAAAGCGGGTCCAATTGGAGAGGAAGCTGCAGCCGGAGGGAGAGTCCGGTGGATTCCCCCAGCTCTCTCCTCGCCAGCTTTCCCCCCCACCCACCCCCGCCCGCCTTAGAGGGCCCGGGTCGGCTGCTCTGGAGCTGAACGGAGGAAGTTTCCTTTCGATCGAACACCGGGAGCCTGGGCTGCGCGATCTGTAATGGCCAAGGATGTCTTCGGAGGGGGAACCAGAGCCATCCGCTGGAAATAGTCCAGAAGCGGCGGCGGCGGCTGCAACTACAGATGCTAGCGAGGAGGTGAGAAGCCAAGGGCGTCTGTAGGGGTCTAAGGCACCGTCAGGCAGACCGAGTCGGGGAAACGGAGCTGTCTGTATCTGAGGATGCGTGTACTATTGCACCCATCGTCAAAAGAGCCAGCCGTGAAGAATATATTCCAACCCAGAATGAAGGGACTTTGTGTATCCATGCAACTTGTATGTGGCACTAGGAGATTTAATTAAGGAGGGGAAGGTGGAACCAAAACCACAGATATCACTAGGGTTCTTTCAAATTAGGCCTTCATTAAACTCACACAAAAGTGCTGTTTGAAACAGAGGGGTCAAGGAAAACGATAATAAGGCATGATGGAGTCGTTTTCATTTTCTTTTGTAGAAATGATCCAAAATATAGAGATGGAGATGTGTATTGGTAATCTTTAATGTGTCTGTTTGCGTGCATGTGCATTTGTGTGTGGCACACTCATCTTTTTCTTGTGGTAAGATGGGTGTGCAAGAAAAGTTTTTGTTGTGTTGTGTAAACTTCACTTCCTTGGAGCAGTACCCTGGACCTACCTGGGGCATTCACCAGCCAACCAAAATGTATTGTTTTGCCAGTCAAAGGTGATTAAGTTTAAAGTTGTTTCCAATTGCAGAGAAAGGAATCTCTCCAATATTCTGAAAACCTTTCTCTGGAGTAAGGATGAATATATGATTCAAGGATCTGAGAACTATAACCTGAATCCCCCCCCTTTTTTTTGCTCCAGATTTCCTCCCTACTTTGTATGAATATATCCAGAGTGAGGTTTCTCTGATAAACAAGTCCTCTCTCACTCATTGCTTTGCTGCTGGTTTGAGTGACATTTCGTACCACTGGGCTTCCAAACTAAAATGTGCTGATCTGATAGATGGAGCATAACCAATCTGTTTTCCACCTGGGTCCACAAAACACACTGCAGATATATTTATCTGCCGTGGTGCAAACTGCTAACCATAACAACAAAATGCCAATAGAATCAACTTGTAAATGATTTTGCAATCATAAATTTGACGTTGTAATTTCAAAGGCTCGCATGGTATACGAGGGCCCGAATAAGATCTAAAAAAAGAATGTTGCTGAATCAAATCAAGGGCTTATCTAGCCTAACATAGGAATTCTTCTGTGGCCAACCAGAGAACCCAGCCAAATCCTTGTTGGATGTGAGCACAACACCATTATCCCATTACATTCATTTTTTATGTGTTAATATATGCAATGCTTTTTTCTCCAGGAGCTTAAGCCACTATACTTACAGAGTACAACTCTGTAAAATACATTCAGCTGAAGCAGTGCCTGACCGAGGGCATCTAGTGATTTCAGCCAATATGGACTTGAAGTGGGTCTTCCCAGTTCCAGTACAATTCTTTAAATACTGGCCCGTACTATTTCCTTTAGGCTCCCAATAATTAGTACTTAGAGACATATTTTTCTAATGTTATAGAAATAGCATTGGTAATAAATGCTATTCCTAAAGAAAATCAACCCTGATTGTTCTTTAGAAGGACAGATGCTGAATCCGAGGTTTGAGGACTTAGACCCAGTGGTGGGTTGCTCCCGGTTCTGTCCGGTTCTATAGAACCGGTAGTAAAACCGGCGGAAGGCCCCGCCCACCTGCCATGACGTCATCATGGGTGATCTGTGTATGTGCAGAAGATTCTGCACATGCGTGTACGCTCTTGTTGCGAACCGGTAGTAAAGGTAAGTAGAACCCACCCCTGCTTAGAGCCCCTAATGAGAAGAGAGGAATTGCTGGAAAAGACCCTGATGTTGCGGAATGACTGAAGGCAAAAGGAGGAGGGGATGGCAGAGGATGAAATGGTTAGATAGTATCAATAATGCAGTGAACATAAATTTGGACAAACTCCGGGAGACAGTGAGGGTGGGGGCCGAGGGGCTGGCATGCTATGGTCCATGGGGTTGCAAAGAGCCAGATACAACTTAGCGACTGAACAACAATAAAAATAAATATTAGCATACTATAATAGTATAGTAATAAATCATTTTAGTATATGTAGACAAACTGGTCTAACTTTAAAACGAGTAGACCTCAATCTTTTGTTATTGGAATAGTGCAATAGAGTTTTCTTTCATTTGGTCTGAAATTCCCAACAGCAGCTTACTTGAAAAATTGTTCATTCTAATACTGGGAGATCTCTATCACTTCTCTCATCCTTTTTAAAAGGTTAAAAGAGCTCTTTAAATGGTTACTTTGCCTTTCATGAAAGTTGTTAAAGTGTTTAGATTGTGGTTATTGCTTTCTGTACCTTTCCATCTCTATGGTATCTTTTTTAAGGTCTCACGCTCATAACGTTAGACATTATCTAAATTTTAGTTGAACGCATTGTGGTTAAATTGCCATGATTTTGAAAATATTATTTTCCTAATAATATTGTAATGATACCCAAATAAAATTTGTCCTTTTCACAAATTTAAAATGGGTCAATGTTTTAATCAAGTTTTATAGCATCACTTTGCTGGGTAGTCACTTCCAATGCCAGAGAGAGAAGCGAGGAGACAAAAATGGACTTCTCTCTTTTGATAATTGCTTACACGATTATATTTGCCATTTTAAGTCTTATTCCACTGATTTCTTGCAGTTCTTGAAAAAAAATCATTATTTTTGCTTCTATTGATTTGATTTGATTTGATTTGATTTGATTTGATTTGTGTGCCGTCCATTTCATGTAGAGGCATTAGCCATTTAAAAAAATTAGTTGATCCCCTACCTTAATTATCCAATTAATTTATAAGCAAGTTTAAAAACATTGCTCTCGACTTCTTGTGGAACCTTTCTGATGTTGTTGTTGTTATACTCTGTGAGTGTGTGTGTATGTGTCAAACTCAAGGCAGCAGACATACCTGGGGTATTCTTTTACTGCACAAATAGCTCTTTATTCCAACACTTTCTTTTTCTGCACTGCTTTTGAGTCCATAACTTGAGAATTCCTCTAGTTTCCTTGTCTGCTAAGGGATAAATCTTTTAAAGTGCACATAAATATTTTCATTGGATTGTTGATGTCTTCCTGTCTAGTGGCAGTCTCATGGGGCTCTAAAATGTTATTAAAAAGCAAGATCTACCTTCACAAAAGTTGCCCTAATTCCTCTTCAGGCTCTATCATTTTATAGAGATGCTTCCAATTCTCTGTTATCTCCTCTGATTTTTTTTCACAACAGTTTAAATTGATCACTTTTATATCCTTTGAGAGAAAAATAATGTTAGGACAATATTATATATTTTTCTCAAAAGGACAGCAATTCTCTACCTGAGTTCTATGGTAGGAATCTCACCTTAAGGAATTGAGTCAAAGCATTGGAAAGATATAAACCAGGACTGTCAAACTCGTGGCCTGAGGGCCGGATGCATCACATACTGGCCACACCCGTGCCGGTTTAGCAAAGTCACGTGACACTACCATGACAACACAAATTTGACACCCTGGTATAAACTAATTTTTGTTTTTTTTAAGAATACTGTGATCATCTCATTCCTAAGCAGCCAAGGGAAGGGCCCCAGTCTTTAGTCTTAGAATGATTATAAAGTTAGTTTACAACTATAGATAAGAAATACAGATAGGACCAAAAGGAAGCTAGGGTCATTTTCTTGTCTCCTACAGAAAATTATTCTCTGTATACCATGATCAGCACATCAAAGGCATAAAACTTCAGTTATCAATGTCTTGTTTACTATGATAATAAAATGGGGTTTTTTTCACACTCCATAATAGGGGGTGGCAAGTTGTTAAAATTTACTATCTGTTTCCTTGAAATAATTACAACTACCAGGCAATTACTTACAAATCAAAGTGCTTGCAGGGTTGGAAGGTGGTTATGTTATTAAGAGTGTATCTTCCAAGAAAGATTTATTTCTGTATCAATCTTTTTAGCTGATGACACAGGGTTGATGACACAGCGTAGGCCAGCTTCAAGGAGACAGTTGTTATGCTTGGTCTGCTTCCATTGGTTACTTTACTTCTTATCCCCACATTTCTTTTTAAGAACTTTTCAGATGGATAGCATCTGGAATCGTAATTTATTTATTTTAAGTTTATCAATAAGCCCACTGAGGTCACTGCAAATTGCCTATGCTCTACAGCTGGGGTGTCAAACTCATGTCATCATGGCAGTGTCCCATGACGTATCAGGACTTTCCCCCTTTGCTAAATCGGGTATGGGCGTGGCCAGCATGTGACGCATCGGGCCCACGGGCTGGGAGTTTGATAACCCTGCTCTACAGGTTCCCTTCCTGAAAATGAAATTTCAGCATGGGTTTTACAAAGAAATCAGATGCAAAATATCTTCACCTCCTTTAGTATTGTTATGTCCTTGTTGTCTAATTATACAAATGCTTGTTTATCTGTCATAATATTTCTGATGCATCTAATCATGTGGCTTCTGATGGGTAGCCTTGATGTTATTACAAATTTGTGCATCAAGATCTCTTTGTTTGTCGACTACTGCCTATTTCTGATTCTTCTGTACAAAAGTACAATCCTTTTCTATTAATTTATTTTTATTTATATGATTGATATGGCTGTCCATCTCATATATACAAATAGAATGAAGACTATTGCTAACATAGTGTAAGCCGCCCTGAGTCTTCGGAGAAGGGCGGGATATAAATGTAAATAAAATAAAATAAAAATAAATAAATACGAGTAGTTCCGGCCAGTTTACAATATTAAAAAGAAACAACCTTCCCAAAACATTACTTAATAAGAATATTTATGGGTGGGTGCTTGTTTTATTTAAACAGATTTGTTTTAGCAAATTCTGAAGCATTTTTTTTTTCTTCTCCAACCTTTTTCTTGATATTTTTATTGACCATGCTGCTGATCTCTTGGTGGCAGTTTTCCTCTAGCTGAAATTCTGATATTTCTTCCTAAGCAGCCTGACAAGACTTTGCTCTTTTGACTTCTCCTAAAATGAGATGCCTCATTTTAGAGAAATTGCTTCTTTTGAAGTCAAATGGGACTTTCTTGTGGCAATATTCCATTTATATTTTGATAAGCATAATTAGGTGGTAGCTCATACCAGTTAATTCAAGAATGCTATGTCTTATACTATTTATATAAAAGCTATTCTGACAATGTAGTTTCTTTACTATTGACTCATCTTAGTTGATACCCCAGGACTGTGGCTGTTTAAATTACCTTGTTATTCAAACTGGGTTATTACATGGCACACTCTGTATGCACACCATTGCACTCACGTCAAGCCTGCAGCCTCCTCTATACTGAATGATTCCCAATTTTCTGGAATTATATTTTTAGAGGACTAAAAAAAAAAAATCCATAGAGAGAAGATCTGCTCATAACTCTTTGGAGTCTTTAATTAAAATTAATTCTTTGTGATTGAAGCATTAAATGGCTATATCCAAAGAGCCTTTTAACTTAACTCCTATGTTTTAATGCAAATGCATGTTTAGTTAATGAAAGTAAATGAGTTGAGTTAATGGAAGTAGATGAAAGCAAGGTGGTTTAAGGTTACCAGAAACCTTATTGTTGAAATCTATTCCATGAGACAAGCTATTGTGCATGTGATGCTGCAAATATAAAAATGGAAGTTTTAAATTAACTTAGCTTGCATCCTGTTGCCAAAATGGAGACCTAAGGTAATTATATTTCCTATAATATAAAAAGCTCAGAAATATTGCTCATTGCTCTCAGATAAGCACTGTCCCTACATGTAATGCTGGTCTTAGTCAATTAAATAGTAAGGAGAGAAGGGGAAATAAAGTACGTTTATGAGGTATTATAAAGCAAAAGATAAAGAAAAGGGAGAGAATTGCAGTGGAGAAATAAGGGGACAATGATTTATAATGACAGCTAATTTGGTGTATTGGTTAAGGCACCAGGCTAGAAATCTGGCTGATGGTGAATCCTAGTTCTGCCTTTGGCATGAAGGCATCTGGGTGACCTTGGGCCACTCATTCTGTCGGCGCTTTGGGAAGGAAGCAAAGGCATAACCTTTCCTCAAACTTGGCAAAAAAAACCTGCAGGGACTTATCCAAGCTACTACCAGGAGTCAAGACGACTTAAAGGCAACCAAAAAAGGAACCTCTAGTAAGTTAATACAGTTTACAGAAAGTTATTATAAACTCTCTATATAAGAAATAACTACATCTCTACAGAAATAGAGTACAACAATGATAAAAATTATCTTGAATGCATTTGGGTCAATATTAAAGGGAGAAAAATGATATTGCCCTAGATGTATATTATAGGCCACACAACCAAAAAGAGGAAATAGAAGGACTTTTTGCTAGTCATCTAACTAAGATATGTAGGAAGCACATCACAATAGTAATGGGGAATTAACTACCCTGATATCAACTGGGAAAATAACTCTGCACCAAGTGGAAGATCCAACAGGTTCCTAACAAGCCTAGCTGACAAATTTGTTTCCCAAAAAGTAGAGAAGAGAAAAAGGGGATCAGCCATATTGGACTTAATTTTCACTAACAGAGATAAAATGATAGAAGGTGTTGAAGCTACAGGAACCTTGGGGGCAAGTGATCATGCAATATTGGAATTCAACATTATGAACGTTAGTTCTATTGCACAAGCAATAGAACTAAGAACTAAGTCAAACTAGAATCTTGGACTTTAAGAGAGCTAATTTCAATAAACTTAGTGCGAGCTTGGGAAGGATTCCATGGATGAGAATCCTCAAGGGGAAAACAACTCATGGAACTTGGGAAATTTTGAAAAGTGAGATTATAAAAGCCCTGTCTAGCACAATACCAATGAAGAAGAAAAAGAACAGCTCTCAAAAGAAACCAGCATGGCTGCATAAAGAACTCTCTGACAAATTGAAAGACAAAAAGGGCAGATATAAAAAGTCGAAAGAGGGGTACATAACTAAGGCAGAATATCAGCAAATAGCCCGAGCCTCCAAAGATGAAGTGAGGAAAGCTAAAGCTCACAATAAACAAAGGTTTGTGACAAAAATAAAAAATAACAAAAAAAGCTTCTTCCAACATGCTAAAAAAAAGAAAAAAGTCAAGGAAACAGTTGGGGGAAAGTGGCAAGAAGGTGACAAGCAACAGGGAGAAAGCAGAAATACTTAACTTGATTTTTGCATCTGTCTTTACACAAAGGGAAAAAACAGTCCAACCTATCAAAAACAGCACCACAAAAAACAGATTAGGAACACAAGTAGGGAAATAGGGAAATAGGGAAGAAAATGTTAAGTGAGCACCTGTCTACCCTAGACAAGTTCAAATCACCAGGACTATACGCCAAGGTTCTGAAGGAACTGGCAGATGAGATCTCAGAACCACTGAACTATATCTTTCAAAGATCCTGGAGCATCGGGGAACTGCCAGGTGACTGGAAAAGAGCTGATGTAGTTCCCATCTTCAAAAAAGGGGAAAAAATAGATCCAGGAAACTACAGACCTATCAGCCTGACCTCAATACCAGGGAAGATTCTGGAAAAGATAAACAAGCAACGAATCAGCGAACACCTAGAAGCAAACAAAGTAATAACCAAAAGCCAACATGAAGTTAATAAATCTTTAAGTATTGTTTGACAACATGGGTTTGTCAAAAACAGATAATGCCAGACTAATCTTATTGCATTCTTTGACAAAGTGACAAAATTAGTGGACTTGCCTCCAGAAGTTTTGAATGCTCCAACACTGGAAATTTTTAAGACGATATTGGATAACCATTTGTCTGAAGTGGTTTAGGGTTTCCTGCCTAAGTAGGGGGTTGGACTAGAAGATCTCCAAGGTCCCTTCCAACTCTGTTATTCTGTTCTGTTCTCTATGGATTCATGGAAGTTTAAAAAAAAAACGATTGTGTTAAATTACTTATCAGAAGGAAAGTATAATTGTTTAAACATTATTGCAAAATAGTATAACTTCAGTAATAATGAAAATAGCCTGAAAAATTATATAATTGGAACAACTTTAAGAATTGACCAAATTATTTGAAAACCTTCTATTTTGTCTCTTTGTTGGAAAGAATGCAAATATTGATGACCGTAACAAACTATTTAAATATGTTACTACAAATCACCAACATATTAGTTCTCCTTCAGTTTTATATGTTTTAGCTATTCTCCATACCAACTCCACAATCTTTAAAAAGAACATTTTAGTATCCTGCAACATCCAGAATTATATTAACAATCTTGTTGATTTCATCATAAAATATGATAGCCCAATGAGATTAGCCAATACTTAAAGATTTATTAACTTCATTTTAAGGTCATAAGAAATGGATTTAATATTCTTTAAAGTGATCATCTACTGGTGGGATGGGACATTCAAGATCATAATTCCAAAGGTCATGTAAGTAACTAATATCAATTTCAATTCATTACATCATCTTCAACTTCTTTAAACAAGAAAAGTTACTAATTTTGAAGCAAGGGTTAATTCTTCCCAAAGTAGCCATCATCCCAAAGTAGCACTGCACTGAAGTGTTTGTTTTTTTGATGACCTGTTTGCATAGATTTTGATAATCTATGCAAAATCTTCCAGTGCAGGCTGAAAATTAATGGTCTTTGATCATTGCTCCAGGAAGCTGTGTATTAATAATCCTCAGTATGAATTATTTTATTTATTTGTTTATTTTATTCGATTTTTATACCGCCCTTCTCCCGAAGGACTCAGGGCGGTGTACAGCCAAGTAAAAATCACAGTATAAACATTAAAAGAAATTAAAACAAAACATATTATAAGGTGGCCAAATTTAAAACAATTTAAAACATTAAAATATAAATAAAATTTTAGGCCAGTCCCGCTTGAGTAAATAGGTGCGTTTTCAGCTCACGGCGAAAAGTCCGAAGTTCAGGCACTTGACGTAAACCAGGGGGAAGCTCGTTCCAGAGCGTAGGAGCTCCAACAGAGAAGGCCCTGCCCCTGGGGGCCGCCAGCCGACATTGTTTGGCGGACGGCACCCTGAGAAGGCCCTCTCTGTGTGAGCGTGGGAGGCATAGGGTAACAGCAGGCGGTCCCGTAAGTACCCGAGTCCTAAGCCATGGAGCGCTTTAAAGGTGGTAACCAAAATCTTAAAGAATGTAGTTGATTTTCAATAAACACCCTATATATCTTTTTTTAAAATGTGAGGTAGACCTTTGCACATAGTTCCAATTATAGAAGGAGCTAGTGATTAAGTTCACATATTGTGCACAGCCAAAATATAGTTTATTGGGTTTTGATATAGCATGTTATGAAACATGCTGTACAACCTATTTATAGGCCATTATGGCCTATACATTATTTATTTATAATAAACTAGCTGAGATTTATTCAGTGCAACATGCTTAAACAAATCATGGCTTAATGAAATGTGAGAATCATTGCAAAGCACGTGCTCAGCGAACTGGTTGTTACACTGGTTAAATCCCACCACTGGATATGAAGCTGAATCCGAACAGGACTTAAGTTCAGCTGACTGTAGTTCTTGAAATGTTTAGATGGACTCTTTAATAGTACTTTGCCATAAATTTTGTCCAATATTGGAAGAAACATATAACATCAATATCTGATTGGAAATTCAAACCTGGATAGATATGCAGCAATTGCAAAATTAACAGCATACATCCAGAAGTAAAATTATACTAAATATAAGGCAGTATGCAAAAACCAAAGCAAAACAAAAAAACCCAAGCAATTACAATAATGGTTTCTTCTTGTGGTTAGGTACAAAGTCGTATCATGACCCCATGGACAACGTTCCTCCAGGCCTTCCTGTCCTCTACCATCCCCCATAGTCCATTTAAGCTCACACCGGCTGCTTCAGTGATTCCATCCAGCCACCTCATTCTCTGTCGTCCTCTTCTTCTTTTGCCCTCAGTCGTTCCCAGCATTAGGCTCTTCTCCAGTGAGTCCTTCCTTCTCATTAGTTGGCCAAAGTATTTTGAGTTTCATCGTCAGGATCTGGCCTTCTAGAGAGCAGTCAGGGTTGATCTCCTCTCTGGTGACCAGTTTGATTGCCTTGCAGTCCAAAGGACTCGCAGGAGTCTTCTCTAGCACCATAGTTCAAAGGCCTCAATTCTTTGGCTCTCAGCCTTCCTTATGGTTTCTAAGACAGTCTAAATGTTTATAAATGCTGAAAATTAGTTGGAATATAAAGAAAGGGGAAGTTATTTGTTTTTCAAAGTTGCTTTTTATATTTATTTTTTAATTTTTTTTCTTTATTCATAAACAAATATAAATAGCATTATAATTTATTAGAAAAACTAGTTTCATCAGACTAGAAATTAGGAGACTGGGAATCCCATTTTAGGTATTATATTTTTTTTGAAAAGTTAGAAAATACAATACTGTAGATCCAAATCATTACTTGCTAGAGGCAAAGAATAAAATAGTTCCTTTTCATTTACTGTAAAACATCAACTGAAATTACTATTAAATTTTAGTTCAGTCCTTATGCTGGGACAACATTTAGTGCCTCATAGAAAAATAGCTCAATAGTTCAGAGACTACACGGCAACCTTGAAAGTACCTTTAACTGTGTCTTTTTAATCTTATTGCTGCCTCTCAGGATCAATTTTATCAAATTATAGGTCTGTTTTGCTAGTAACTTTTAAAAGTACAGTCTCTTCATTTTATTTCTAGAACTCATTGAGATGACACCATTCAACAACTATTTCAATTGTATTAGTCAAGATTTTCTCGCATTTTCAGAATAACGTTAGTTGGTTTGATTGTCTGGCTCATTAAAAACTTTTAAAACTCAGTCAGGAGTTGGTGGCAAAAAGAATAATGTAGAAGCTTTAATGACATAATTATTCATAATATAGTCAAACTCAAGTATCGTGCCTTTTTGTTTTTGATCCTTGTACAACCTCTTTGGTGGAAATTTTGAAATGCTATAACTGATTGATAATCAATTGTGCAATTGATCCATACTTTCATACTTATAAAATTCAAACTAATGCACATACTAGAGTGATAGTTAATTTGAATTATCTTCCTAAACAAAGTAGCACAACAAAATGCTTCACACCATATGAAGAGTTCAAGCCATGAGTAATTTATTACGATCTTAATTAACGTCTAAAGAATTAAGCTTGGGAAATTGTTTATAAGATTTGCATGTGTTGAATTCATTTATTGTTCATTTATAATAGTTCATAACAAGCTTTATATAACTTATGTCGTTAGATTGGGTAATTATAAAGTGGCCAAGATGCCAATCTTAAATATGAAAAACGGTCATAAGTCACTTTTTTCAGTGCCATTGTTTTAAGAACTTGGAGACATCTCTAAAGGATTTCTTTAAGTATAATTTGGCCGTCATTTCCCTTCAGCCCACTTCTGAAAGTGCTTTAAAGAATCTTCTTTAAAGCACAGGTGGGTCGAAGGGAAATGATGGTCTTTTAATCTATCCCTGAGAGATCTGCAGTGGATTAACGACAACAACAAGCTGTAACAGTGACAAAAATGCTACTTTTCTACCTAAAAGTAGAAAGCAAAGCTGGCTGAGAAACTCTGGGAGTTGAAGTCCACAAGTCTTAAAGAGACCAAGGTTGGAGACCTCTGACATAGGGTGTAAGAACCTTCTTTGTCCCCTACTCCCGTATTAGGGGCAAAACATTAGGTGAGGTGCCCCAAAGAAGATGTACAATGGCAGCAAGAATGCATATCTCCCCCCCCATACAGAGGAGGGGCCCTGAAGTGACAACCCAGAAGGTTTTTGGGTGAGGGCAGATTTGAAACCTCCAGCTTTCTAGGGCCTCTGGTGGCTCAGTCTGGTAAGACTGTCTGTTATTAACACAGCTGCTTGCAATTACTGCAGGTTCTAATCCCACCAGGCCCAAGGTTGACTCAGCCTTCCATCCTTTATAAGGTAGGTAAAATGAGGACCCAGATTGTTGGGGGCAATAAGTTGACTTTGTATATAATATACAAATGGATGAAGACTATTGCTTAACATAGTGTAAGCCCTGAGTCTTCGGAGAAAGACAAAAAACCATGCTGGATAAATTGTTTTCTACATCCTGTAGTGCACTTCTCCCAAATCTAAGCAAGGTAAAAGTAGTTAAGTTTATGTGGTCATTAAATGAAAGCCAGAATTTCTCAGGGAAGAGGTATCAATTGGGTCAGGAATAAACTATTTCCCAACTTCAAGGTACAGTAAATTTGTCACTTTATAATGCCTTGGTAAGGCCACACTTGGAATACTGCATCCAGTTTTGGTCGCCATGATGTAAAAAAGATGTTGAGACTCTAGAAAGAGTATAGAGAAATGCAATGAAGATGATTAGGGAACTGGAGGCTAAAACCTATAAAGAATTGTTGCTGGAATTGGATATGTCTATCTAATGAAAAGAAGGAGTAAAGCTGTGATGGCAAACCTGTGGCACGCATGCCAGAGGTGGCATGCAGAGCCCTCTCTGTGGGCACGCGCACTGTCGTCAGCTGCTATTCTGGTTTCTGGTGCGCACATGTAGGCTGGCCAGCTGGTCTTCGTGCACACTGGAGTGCCGGAAACTCGAAGACTAGCTGGCCAGCATGCATGCACACACTGGAAACCCAAAGACCAGGTGGTCTTTGGATTTCCAGCATTCCGGCACGTGCACGCACACATGTTCCGATTTGGCACTCGGTGCTGAAAATATTTGCCATCACTGGACGAGGGTGACATGAGAGCAGTGTTCCAATATCTCAGGGGCTGCCACAAAGAAGAGGGAGTCAAGCTATTCTCCAAAGCACCAGGGGGCAGGACAAGAAGCAATAGGTGGAAACTAATCAAGCAGAGGAGAAACTTAGAACTAAGAAGAAATTTTCTGACAATTAGAACAATTAATCAGTGGAACAACTTGCCTCCAGAAGTTGTGAATGCTCCTACACTGGAAGTTTTTAAGAAGAGATTGAACAACCATTTGTCTGAAGTGCTATAGGGATTCCTGCTTGAGGAGGGGGTTGAAGTAGAAGATCTCCAAGGTTCCTTCCAATTCTGTTATTCTATTCTATTCTATTCTATTCTATTCTATTCTATTCTATTCTATTCTATTCTATTCTATTCCTATTCCTATTCCTATTCCTATTCTCTGAAGTTTTTACTTATGTTGTATCTATTCTGAAAGCTGTATTAGTTAAAGTATAGTTATCTGAGACTTGTATATTGGGAACTCTCAAGTAACTAGATAAATTATATATGTTTTCTTAAAAATAATCATATAGTACATTATTTAAGAAAAACAATCTGAAGTCTTAGTAAGGTCTGCTTACAATAGCCACTTAGTTATGTCAGTTTACAAATCCACTATAAACACTGAAGAATTGATAACATGGCACTTCCAGACAGGACTTATTCCCTGCTCTGTTAAAAACAATTTTAATGTAAAATAGAACAGATTTGGTGAGCTAACAAATCCTGCAAAATGCTTGTGTTCTTTCACTATGCTGAATTATTTCAAAGCAATTATTTGTTTATTTTTTGGAGGAGGCAACCCGGGACATATTGCAACTTTGGGGTATCCTCTACCTGAAAATCCTGATGAGATGTGCCTTCTATCGCTGAAATATGAATTTTTAAAACATGTAAGATTAATTACTGTATTATTTCACCAAAAATGCTCTTTCTCTCTTTTCATTTCTATTCTTTCTTTTTTCTTCTCTGTTATCTGATTTTCAGCAAAGACCAATCAAGCAATCTTTGAGTTCTTCGCTGTGCAGAGAATCTCACTGGAAGTGTCTCCTTCTCTCAATTCTGATATATAGTTGCCTGGGGGCTATAGCTTGGTGCCAACTCACACAAGTCACTAAGCTCAGTTTTGATAGTTCTTTCAAAGGCAAGTCTATGATTTACCATGACAGTCCTTGCTCGGATGGCTATGTGTATATTCCATTAGCATTCCTTGTTATTCTTTATGCGGTCTACTTGGTAGAGTGTTGGCACTGCCGCACCAAAAGCGAACTTCAATACAAAGCTGATGTGGAAAGTGTCTATGATCGAATTGCCAGAATGAAACAGGCCACACCGTGTATATGGTGGAAAGCCATAAGCTACCACTTTGTCCGACGGACAAGGCAGGTGACTCGGTATCGCAATGGTGACGCTTATACAACAACTCAGGTTTACCATGAGAGAGTCAATACCCATGTGGCTGAAGCAGAGTTTGACTACTCCCACTGTGGATTCAAAGACATATCTAAGGAACTCATGGGCCTGGAATGGTATTCCACCACAAGACTAAAGTTCACGAAATGTTTCAGTTTTGCCAACATGGAATCTGAGAACTCTTACTTGGCACAGAGAGCTCATTTCTTCACAGAAATAGAAGGCCTGGATGATTACATGGAGATCAGAGAAGGCATGAAACTCAAAAATATAGACTTCAAAGAAGTCATGATGGCTTATGGAGACCCAGAACATCTTCCCTGGTACATATCCCATTATGCTTTCTGGGTGGCTGCTTTGATGATGATTTCATGGCCACTGAGAGTATTCACGGAATATCAGACTGCACACGTACACTACCATGTGGAGAAACTTGTTGGCGTGGAGTACAGTGTGCCTTCTGTGGCAGAGGAGCCCCTCTACAGATACCGAATCCCCAGGGTAAGCACTCAGGACAGCACTGAGCTTGAGTGGCACATCTGCACCAATCGCCAGCTGATTCCCAGCTATTCCGAGGCCATGCTCCTGAACCTGACCCATTCCCCCATATGCAACAGTTACTCGATTCGCAGATACAGTGAAATTACTCATGGCTGTGAGACTTGCCATCATGCCTCCAGTACCTCCTCTATCTTTTCTCGCCACAATGGCAGTGCAAACTCACAGCTCTCTCTGAACACGAGCCGCTTCTCCTTATGCCAACTCCATGGCTCTCACAGGACAGGACTCTGGAGAAGTCACAGCAGCAGCATCACTGACCGTGGTTGCCAGGATGACCAATGTTGCTCCCACTCTAGCCAACTGGTTATCAACGAAAACCCGCCCACTTACCAAGAAGCTCGTTTTTTCCCAGTACTAATTGTGCATCGGTCAGAGGGTCAGGAAAGGAGGCACTTCTGTCTCCGCCGTGCTTCCTGCCTGGAGACCTCGCTCTGACTTTCTGTTAAGAAGAGTTTTAAGGGCAACTACTTGTTTGCCAATAACAGCAATACAGACAACATAAACTCATTGAAGTCTCAATTGTCCATTTCTCCAAAAAAAGAGAGACTTATTCATGTAGAAATCTAAGAAAAGACAACTCTGAATCTAAAGGTCTCAACAAATACTGTAGGTTAGTTAGGATGTTATCATGATATGGTTGCTTCTTCAGGGATTTTTACAGTTTATAGGGTTTTATCCCCTTTAATCTAAAACTCATGGTTAGGGTAAGAGAAATTTCTAAGGCTATCATGTGAACTTTACTAAATTCAGGCCTCCCCTGAAAAGCTCCATAAACCTTGACTCCTATGCCATACTAACCTGGCTCCTGCGTATGCTACATGGTGATAAGAGCCAGATTCCCGATTTTATTATCTACTTTTAAAATAGAAAAATATTGTGTGTCATGCAGAAGACATAATAAAAATGGTGATCCCTAAAATCATCCCATAACTTCTCTATGCTATTTGCTTCATTTCACTTTCCTTCTAAGACATCTCTGTCTCTTTCTTTCTCTCTCTTTTGTCAAACCGATAGGAACACACTTTGCTTCTTCTCCTACTTTAAACTATTAAGGAAATATGTGGAAGCATGTGACACGCGAAGACCCTATCTTAAATCTATGTGTTAGCAGTCTATAGCACAAAGCTAGCTGGGTGACTTTGGGCCCATTACAGGTAATCCTTGATTTACGACTACAATTGAGCCCAAATTCTGTTGCTAAGTGAGACATTTGTTAAGTGAATTTTGTCCCATTTTGACTTTTCTCACCACAGTTGTTAAGAGAATCAATTCAGTTATTACTTTAATAACGCAGTTGTTAAGTGAATCTGGCTTTCCCATTGCCTTTGCTTGTCAGAAGGCTGCAAAAGGAGATCACATGACCCTGGGACACTGCAATTGTCATAAATGTCTGAATTTTGATCATGTGACCATGGGAATGCCATAAGTGTGAGAAACAGCCTTTAATCAATTTTTTTCAGTGTTGTTGCAACTTCAAACGGTCACTAAACAAACCATTGTAAGTCAAGGACTATACTTTCTCTCGGCCCTAGAAACAAGGCTGTGGCAAATCACTTCTGAAAATCTGTGCCAAGAGAACTGCAGGGACTTCTCCAGGCAGTTTGAGGATTGGAGACAAATGAATGAAAGGGGCGGGGGGGGGGAGTTAGGTTCATGAATATTTACATATTTACAAGTGTGTGTGTGTGTGTGTGTGTGTGTGTGAAAGTGGGAGGGAGGGAGGGAGGGAGTGAAAGAGAGAGAGAGAGAGGGAGAGATGTCTTAAAAGAAGTACTTAGAAGAAACACTATTTCACTTTCCACCCTACCCCATGCTCATAACAGGTGGTTTAAAAGTCAACAATCTAATCCTCTCCAGAAGTTTTTTTATAACACCTATTGACAGTACAGTCAGTGATAAAGGATTTCAGTTATGAAAATATTAGGAAGTCACTAGATTCTTACTTCTAGCTTTCACCAACCTGATGTCCAGTAGATATATTGTACAATTGTAAGAGTTCTACTCCAACATAATGCACCAAATTGGGTAAAATGCTATCTCAGTATCATGACTGAGTAGCACATCTAATTTAATTCTTTTCATTTCTTCAAATGTTCCAAAGCCTGAAATATAGGGTAGTGGGGGATAGGAAAATACCTTATTTGCTATTTTCACTATGCAAGGAAAAGAAGCAAAAGATGTGAACCGAGAGATTTAATAAGGATCTTTCTCTGGTTCATCACAGGTGTGTCTGCCATGTCTCACTATCTAACCTTCTCTTCATTCCTCTCCTCTTACCAAAATGTGCTTTGACTTTCATTTATTTTTCCCCCCAATTAGTCCCTCATCCTCTTTCTTCAGTTCTTTATCCTCCCTCTGCTGGCTTTCATTTTGGCCAATTTTCCAAGGTGAGTCCAAGTATGTATCCATCCTCATTTTTTTCCTTTTTCTTTTTGCAATATACTATGGTCTGATGGTGCTGATGAAGTAT
Source organism: Ahaetulla prasina (assembly GCF_028640845.1). Taxonomy (NCBI): domain Eukaryota; kingdom Metazoa; phylum Chordata; class Lepidosauria; order Squamata; family Colubridae; genus Ahaetulla; species Ahaetulla prasina. The sequence continues at coordinate 304,783,808 of NC_080539.1, read as the reverse complement.
ATTTCTCTCCCACACAGTTTTAACAGGGCATCTTTCCAGAGAGGTAAATAGCATGCTTTACTACCATTGGCTGAAGCAGTGATTTGCACTGCTGCACATCCAGTCCTGTGCTTTTCATAAAGAGCAGTCCCAAATGGACGTTTTTACAGTACATGCCAGTTATTTGCTTAACATACAAAGGAGATTGAGAAAATATAAGGTTCTATTAAAATAGGCTTGAACAGAATGGCAGAACAAAAAAAGGCATTTTTGTCTCACGGATGAGAGTCTATTTTTATGTTTTCAATATATTTCTACTGAGCAAAACGATTCTTTGGTCTGCTCACATAATCTTAAAAGTCTGTTCATCTTGCAGGTACCCTTACAACCAAGCCGCCCACCTTCCTCCCTTTTTCCTCAGGTAAAGTTATACTCTCAGTAGCTTCACATCAGCAGTCTGTGGACATGGAAACACACACACACGCACACATATTGAAGAAATATTCAGAAGGAATATGGGTGTGGGCTGCATGTGTCGATGATTCCTGAATTGCAACAGACTGCCAAACTGTATTATTGTCTTTTATAAACACCAATCCATATGCCAGTGTAAAGAAAATAAATTATTAACAACATTGAATTTTAAAAAATCATCTTCAGGCTAGTGTTCCCTCAGAGGTTATTGGCTAGTGGTCAACATGCTGACAAAAAAATGGAATCTGGTCTCATGGTCTAAGAATGAAAAAAGCATGAGTTAGGGACTAAGCCTACACTGCCTTTTATTTAGTCATATATGTTGAAATATGTGTGAATACATAGATGCCTTAGCAGCTAGCAACATTTTTTTGACTTCTGAAGCTAAGCAGAGTCGGGCCTCATTAATATTTGGATAGGAGACTACATGGGATCGCAAGGCTATAGGTCTCCTTGGGAAGTGAAATAATATCCTACAAAGAAGGCAGCAACAAAACATCATTTCTATAACATTGCCCTCCCAAAAAAACCCCTGCATGAACATGCCTATGAAATTATTTAAGGTCAGCTCTCTCAGCCTTTATTATACACAGACTTATCTCGCACCTGTGTAATTGTTTCTGACTGCACTGACTGTTTACCACCCGAAATATAAATCTTTTATAAATCTTAATGTGTATATTTTATTAGTGATACAGAAATTAATTTTCACTATGCATATTGACTGGATGTACAAGAAGACTGCTTTTAGCAGTCTTTCTTGCTTTACTGGTAATTAAACGGGTAGAAGTATTTTGCTGCTGCAGTTGTTATAAAACTGGTGCTCCTAATGGGCACACAATGTGTATGTGTGTGTGTTTTACATAGCAAAATGGGTGAGGGGGACCCCAGAACTGACAAATAGCATTAAATGAATGCATTTTCCAGGACTTAAGATATACTTCAGAAACTTAGCAATGTAGTTTTTTTTTAATTAATTGATTTAACATCTTTATTATTCGCCAGCCCCATTCAAAACTATATGAAGGCAGTGATGTTGTACAGGGGCATTCACAGGAATTGTCAGACTGGAAAACACAACCAGGCAAGCAAAGTCCTACTCCTCTTTTACATGCATGCAAAACACATTAAAAAAGGGGCGGGGCTTTGATCACCCAGTCGCACCCATAATTTTCAAGCCAGTGCCCATTGCAGAAGTTCCAGTTCCGAGGGACAGCGAATGGCGGCGATTATCTCGGGGTGGGGTAGTCATCCCGGGTGGGCCTTAGTTCGATCCCCTGGCCGCTTACAAAGTTGGCGGCAGGGTGGTGGGCCGCTCGGGCTGGACTTTTGGAGGGCCCGAAGATCGGCTGTTCTCCCCCCCCCCCAGTGGTTTTTTTTTCTATCAGGCCTGGCCTTCGCTGAAATGCTCCTCAGCGGCATGATTTTGTGCCGCATTTTTCATCAGCGGCACATCGGCGGGGCGTCCTCGACTTCTATCTGCGGCGTGCTGGGACATGTCTTTAACATGGATCCGGCACTATTAATGGCGGCCTCTGGAACGGCGGTGATTCTGGCGGCAATTGCGGTACTGGTGGCACTAGAACGTGCGGCATTCCATCAGACTACGGAGCGGCAGGAGTCCCTCCCCCAGGATGGAGAAATGCCGAGTTTCCGAGGGCCACTATTCCACCTTAGTGGCCGGCAACTGAGGAAGATATTAGGGTACCAGCTGCCGGGGGGGAGACCACTAGATTTGGTCAGACCCCTGGACCCCTTGGTTGTTTCCTGGATCATCTGGACTTGGCCGGTTTTGGGTTCATTTGGACTTGAGCGGAACAGTCAACTCGGTTGGACTAGAAGCTGGTTAACATCTATGCCGGCTTGGGTTTTACATTTTCGCTGTCGTAAACTATTATTCTTTCATGAGATACTCATCCACCGAACTATTACGGCTGCGAGGTTCCCCCGCCTCGCAGGAATGGCCCTCTAGGTTATCAAGAGCTTACCTCAACGAAGGGTCTTGGGACCCAGAGAGGTGGCATGCAGCTAAGAAGAGTTTCTGGGGATTTTTAAATAGGTTTTTTAAAAGGGGTCTTTTAAGGGGAGGGAGGGATATGACGGGTGGGGGGAATAACCCGTCGGGAGGATTTAGCCCTGTGCTTGTTCGCGGCATTTTACCATCTGGTCCGAAGGCAGAGGGGATGGGTTCGTTCAGGAGGGGAGAACCGCTCCATCTGTACGGTAAGTGGGAGAGGCAGATATGGCGGAAGGGGGGGGCCATATCAAGTGTTGGGAGCACGTGCTCGGTGTCTCAAAACGATCACGTGCTCCGGTCCCTCAGTCTTCACCCGTTCCCCGGGGGGCCATGGTCCTCAGAGCCTTGGTCTCCGGTTGATGTTATGTAATGCCCGGTCCGTGGTCAATAAGGCCCCCCTGATTGGTGATCTTATTCAGGGGGAAGCCGCGGACCTTATGGGCATTACGGAGACCTGGTTGGGCCCGGAGGGGGGGGGTTCCCCTTGTGGAGCTATGCCCACCAGGTTTCCGAGCATTTCATCAGCCGAGAGCCCAAGGTAGGGGTGGGGGGGTAGCGGTTGTCATTAGAGAAAGTCTAGAGCCGAGGGAGGCCACTGTTCCTCAGATTGCCGGTTGTGAATCCCTCTTTGTGAGGTGGGGCCATCGTGATCAGATGGGCTTGTTGATCACGTACCTGGCTCCTTGCTGCGTGACCACAGCCCTACCCGAGCTGTTGGAGGTACTCGCCGGGGTGGCGGTGGAGACCCCCAGACTGATAGTCATGGGGGACTTTAACCTGCCATCGACGGGCTTGTCATCGACAGCGGCTCGGGAGTTCCAGGCTTCCATGACGGCCTTGGACCTGATCCAGGTAATTGATGGCCCCACGCACACAGGGGGTGGCACACTGGACCTGATTTATATCTCTGGTCAGTGGCGAAATGATCTGGTATTAGACAACTTAGAAACAGAACCGGTGTCATGGTCAGATCATTTTCTCCTTCGCCTAGACTTTCGGACCGCTATCCACCACTGCAGGGAGACGGAGCCAATGCGTTGGTTCCGTCCCAGGCGCCTGATGGGCCCGGGGAGGGTCCTGACGGAGCTTGGGCCGTTTCCTGAGGACCTGGCCCACGGCACGGCTGAAGAGCTAGTTGCGGCCTGGGAACGGGCCGCGGCTGGAGCTTTGGACCGTGTCGTGCCCTTGCGGCCTCTGACCCGGCGTAGGCCTCGCCCGGCCCCTTGGTTCTCCGAGGGGCTGAGAGAGATGAAACGCCGGAGAAGACGCCTAGAGAGCGTCTGGAGGTCCAGCCGCTCAGAAGCTGACCGAACACTAGTTAGATCCTATTCTAGGACCTACCTAGTGGCAATGAGGGAGGCGAGGCGTTCCTATGCTTCCACCCTCATTGCGTCGGCAGATAACCGCCCGGCCGCCCTGTTTCGGGTGACCCGCTCCCTCCTTCATCAGGAGGTGCGGGATGACCCGTTGCAGGGCCGTGCCGAGGAGTTTAGTGGTTATCTATACGACAAAATCGCTCACCTCCGGGACGGCTTGGACCGAAATTGGGATGATCCAGGTGGGAGGGCGGAGTCGCGTCTTGTGGAGGTTATTTGGGATGAGTTTGACCCTGTGACTCTCGAGGACGTGGACAGGTTGCTGGGGAGGCTGCATACTACGACATGTTTACTGGACCCGTGCCCTTCCTGGCTGGTGCTGGCCTCCCGGGAAGTGACACGAGGCTGGCTCCAGGGGATTACCAACGCTTCTTTGTTGGAGGGAGTTTTCCCTGCTGCCTTGAAGGAGGCAGTGGTGAGACCCCTCCTCAAGAAGCCTTCCCTGGACCCAGCTATTTTAGGTAATTACCGTCCGGTCTCCAACCTTCGCTTCACTGCGAAGGTTGTAGAGAGTGCTGTGGCACGGCAGCTACCCCAGTACCTGGATGAAGCCGTCTATCTAGACCCGTTCCAGTCCGGTTTCCGACCCGGATACAGCACGGAGACAGCTTTGGTCGCGTTGGTGGATGATCTCTGGAGGGCCAGAGACAGGGGTTATTCCTCTGCTCTGGTCCTATTAGACCTCTCAGCGGCTTTCGATACCATCGACCATGGTATCCTGCTGCACCGGTTGGAGGGATTGGGAGTGGGAGGCACCGTTTATCGGTGGTTCTCCTCCTATCTCTCCGACCGGTCGCAGACGGTGTTGACAGGGGGGCAGAGGTCGACCGCGAGACACCTCACTTGTGGGGTGCCGCGGGGTCGATTCTCTCACCCTCCTGTTCAACATCTATATGAAGCCGTTGGGTGAGATCATCAGTGGCTTTGGGGTGAGATATCAACTGTACGCTGATGATACTCAGCTGTATTTTTCACCCCGGCCACCCCAACGAAGCTGTCAAGTGCTGTCCCGGTGTTTGGAGGCCGACGGGTCTGGATGGGGAGGAACAGGCTCAAGCTCAATCCTCCAAGACGGAGTGGCTGTGGATGCCGGCACCCGATACAGTCAGCTGCAGCCGCAGCTGACTGTTGAAGCAGTTATTGGCCCCAAAGGAGGAGTGCGCAGCTTGGGTGTTCTCCTGGATGCACGGCTGTCGTTTGAAGATCATTTGGCGGCCGTCTCCAGGAGAGCCTTCCACCAGGTTCGCCTGGTGCGCCAGTTGCGCCTTCCTTGATCGGGATGCCCTATGCACAGTCACTCACGCTCTGGTTACCTCCCGCCTGGATTATTGCAATGCTCTCTACATGGGGCTCCCCTTGAGATGCACTCGGAGGCTTCAGTTGGTCCAGAATGCAGCTGCGCAGGTGATAGAGGGAGTCACGCGTAGCTCACATGTGACACCTCTCCTGCGCAGACTGCACTGGCTTCCTGTTGCCTTTCGGGTGCATTTCAAGGTCTTGGTAACCACCTTTAAAGCGCTCCATGGCTTGGGACCTGGGTACTTACGGGACCGCCTTCTGTTACCTCATGCCTCCCACCGACCCGTACGCTCCCACAGAGGGCCTCCCCAGGGTGCCGCCCGCCAGACAATGTCGGCTGGCGCCCCCCAGAGGAAGATCCTTCTCTGTGGGGGCCCCCACTCTTTGGAACGAACTCCCCCCTGGTTTACGTCAAATTTCTGACCTTCGGACTTTTCGCCGCGAACTGAAAACATATTTGTTTGTTCGTACGGAGCTTTCTTAAATTGTTGAATTTTAAATTTTAAATTTTCTCTCTAGTTTTAATTGGGGTTTTTAGATTCATAATTCTTAATTATTTCGGCCATACTGTATAATAAGTTTTTTAATTGTATTTTAACTGTATATTGTTCTTTTTTATCTTGGCTGTACACCGCCCTGAGTCCTTCGGGAGAAGGGCGGTTTATAAATCCAATAAATAATAATAATAATAATAATAATAATTGCTGCTGATGCCCATGGTGTTATGCTAAATGACCTACATTTGCTGCTATCTGGTAGTCAGTCTGAATTTACCTAACAAAAGCACAACTGAATTCACTGGAACTTTTGTCATGTTGCCTTAAGGATCTTCATTCCTTTTAAAATCCTTTAAGAGATTCATATAGGAGAACTGTAATTTTGATTCATGACTATAGCCCGCCCACCCCGCATGTCACTCCTTACTGTCTTTACAGCAGGGCTCAGAAAAATGTGTGGGCAGCTCTAATCTAATCAGCTCATGGAAAGCAGGCAAAACTCGGAAGCCGAAAAACGTTACACTCTGAGGTACATGCTACAGCAGATACAGAGCTATTTGCCAAACACCAGTGAATTACCCAGTTCGTAGAACGTGTAAATCTTATCATGTGACAATAATAGAGAGTAGAACATTGAGGCTGCAGTCACCAACCTTAAAGCGAGCAGTATTTATAGCATCAAGAGAAAGCTTATGAATTCTTTAGAACTATCTATCATTCTGAAATGCTGTGACGTATGTGTGCTCAGAGCTTCCTCTCATAAGTTCTATCAGTGGATAAAGAGATGCTGGTTAAACAAACAACCTTTATGGAACACACTGAGCTAACATTCATTCTACTTCTTAGGAAAAGTATGAGAAGCCCTAGGATACTCAGCTCTCCAAAGGGTAAATTGAGTCAAACTTTCCCATCCAAGAAATGACAATCAGGTGTTAAGTTTGAGGGGCGCTCCCCTAAAAAAAATGCACACAGACACTGACTGCTATCAGCAGAGACTGTTATTAATGACACAAGTTTATGGATGTGAATTGAAAGAGATCCCTGTAGATCAAGATGCTCATAAAGCTAGAAAAGGCTACAAAATCGGTGCCAAAACCAATCCATAGTCAGGCAAATAGTGAACAGTAGACAAATGGAGAAAATACAGTATTGCTATTCATTTTCCATTAGAGGTCATCCAACAAAATCACCACAAGAGTGAGGCACACAATACTTTGGGAGGCTGCTGTCATGTTCCCCTCGCACATATGTGCTAGTCGTTTCCAACTCTAAGGGGCAGTGCTCATCTCTGTTTCAAAGCCGAAGAGCCAGTGTTGTCTGAAGATGTCTCCATGGTCTTGTGGCCAGCATGACTAAACACCAAAGGCGCATGGAACGCTGTTACCTTCCCACCAAAGGTGGTCCCTATTTTTCTACTTGCATTTTTTACGTGCTTTCAAACTGCTAGGTTGGCAGAAGCTGGGACAAGTAACGGGAGCTCATCCCCATTACGCGACAACTAGGGATTCAAACTGCCAACCTTTCAATCGAAAAGCTCAGCGCCTTAGCCACTGAGCCACCGTGTCCCTTGTCAGCCCTATACCCCAGACTAAAAAATCAATGCTGTATAGGTCAATACTACAGCTGCATTGCATTGGATGACCTTCGGGATAAAAGAGGTGTCATGGCACAGGACTAAGCTGTTCCCACTGAATTTATGGAGTGTCAGTCTCAGGAATCACCTAACGCTGATCAAACACAGGTACCATAAAACTGCTTAAGTTGTCACATAATGAAACATCTCTCCCCCCAAAACCCTCAGACTCAGCAGTAGAGCTGAGAACAGAACAAAAACATTCAGTGAGGGTCCCTGCCAAGCAAGGACAAACTATCTTAATTGAAGATAGCTGGCTGTTGTCTGATTTAACAGAAAGATCTGACCTATGTTTCTACATTGGAAATAACTACCTAACCTCCTGCTCTAGTGTGTCATTCCTGTGAATCCTGCTTGTGAAACTGTCCTTTGGTCTGACTGACAAACTCTACCTGGCTCTCTGAACTTCAAACTGGATTTTAAATTCTCTCCTGTATACTCCTGTTGAAAGTGAAACTGTGGGATCCTTGGTGTTCTCTGAACTTGGTTGTTTGCTTACAGGTGTTTCATTACCCGTC